>NW_027524374.1:0-32702 GCF_052094955.1 Ictidomys tridecemlineatus
GTACTGCATTCTCCAACCTCTGCTGTCTGTAAGGGTACTTCTGCACCCCAATTTCCAACCTCTGCTTTCTGTGTCAGTCCTTCTGCAACCCAGTCTCCAACCTCTGCTCTGAGTAACTCTCTTTCTGCACTTTAGTCTCCAACCTCTGCTCTCTGCTACAGTCCTTCTGAACACCAATCTGCAACCTCTATTCTCTGCAACAGTCCTTGTACATCTCAGTCTGAAACTTCTGCTCTCTGCATCAGTCCTTCTGCACCCCTGTCTCCAAACTCTGCTCTCTGTAGCAATCCTTCTGCACCTCAGTCTCCAACCTTTGTTCTCTGAAACGGTCCTTCTGGACCTCAGTCTCCAACTTTTTCTCTCTATAACAGTCCTTCTTCACTCTGCAACCCAGTCTCCAAACTCTGCTCTTTGTACCAATTTTAATTCTCCCCAGTACCAAACTCTACTCTCTGTATGAGGCCTTCTGAACCACAATCATCAACCTCTGCTCCCTGCAATGATCCTTCTGCACATCAGTCTTTAACCTCTGCTCTCAGCAACGGTCCTTATGCACCCCAGTTTTCAAACTCTGCTCTCCGAAACAGTCCTTCTCTACCCCAGTCCCCAACCTCAGCTCTTTGAAAGATACTTCTGCACCCAAGTCTTCAAACTCTACTCTCTGTAAGAGTCTTTCTGCACCCCAGTCTCCAACCTATGCTCTCTGTAAGAATCCTTCTGCACATTAGTCTTTAACCTCTGCTCTCAGCAACCGTCCTTATGCACCCCAGTCTCCAAATTCTGTTCTCTGCAACAGTCCTTCTGCACCACAGTCTGCATCATCTGCTCTCTCTAAGAGTCCTTCTGTACTGCAGTATCCAAACTCTGCTCTCTGTAACGGTCCTTCTGGACCCCATTATCTCACCTCTGCTTTCGGTATCAGTCTTTCTGCACCCCAGTCTCCAACCTCTGCTCTCTGTAACATTCCTTCTGTACCTCAGTCTTTAATCTCTGCTCTCTGTATCAGTCCTTCTGCACACCTGTTTCCAAACTCTGCTCTCTGCAACAGTCCTTCTGCACCTAAGTATACAACAACTGCTTTCTGCAACAGTCCTTCTACACCCCAGTCTCCAAACTCTGCTCTCTGGAACAGTCCTTCTGTACCCCAGTCTCCATAATCTGCTCTCTGAAATGATCCTTCTGCACCTTAGTCTCCAACGTCTGCTCTGCAACAGTCTCTCAACAACCCAGTCTCCAACATCTTCTCTCTGGAAGATTCTTCTGTACCCAGTTTCCAAATTCTGCTCTCTGTAACATTCCTTCTGCACCCCAGTATCCAACCTCTGCACTCTGCAATGGTCCCTCTACACCCCAGTCTCCAACCTTATTCTCAAAAACAGTTCTTCTGTACTGCAGTCTTCAACCACTGTTCTCTGTAAGGGTCCTTCTTCACCCCAGTCTCTAAACTCTGCTTTCTGTATCAGTGCTTCTGCACCACAGTCTCCAAACTCTGCTCTCTGTAACAATCCGTCTGCACCTGACTCTGCAACCTCTGCTCTCTGCAACATTCCCTCTGCACCCCAGTCTCCAACATCTGCTGTCTGCAACAGTCCTTCTCCAACCCAGTCTCCAAACTATGCTCTTTGCAACAGTCTTTCTACACCCCAGTATCAAACCTCTGCTTTCTGTATCAGTCCTTCTGCACCACAGTCTCCAAATTTTGCTCTTTGTTACAGTCCTTCTGCACCTCGCTCTGCAACCTCTGCTCTCTGCAACAATTCCTCTGCACCCCAGTGTTCAACCTCTGCTCTCTGTGACAGTCCTTCTGTACTGCACTCTCCAACCTCTGCTTTCTCCAACAGTCTTTATGCACCAGAGTCTCCAAAATCTGCATAATGTATCAGTCTTTCAGCACACCAGTCTCCAACCTCTGCTCTCTGTAACAGTCTTTATGCACCTCAGAATCCAACCTCTGTTCTCTGCAAAAGTACTTCTGCGCCCCAATCTCCAACCTTTCCTCTCTGCAACAGTCCTTCTGCACCTCAGTGTCCAAACTCTGCTCTCTGTAGGATCCTTCTGAAATCCAGTCTCCAATATCTGCTTTCTGCAATGGTCCTTCTGCACCTCAGACTCCAACCTCTGTTCTCTGCAACAGTCCTTCTACACCCCAGTCTTCATACTCTGCTCGCACAACTGATCCTTCTGAACCCAAGTCTCCAAAATCTGCTCTCTGCAACAGTCCTTCTCCACCCCAGTCTCCAAACTCTGCTCTCTGCAAGAGTCCTTCTGCAGCCCAGTCTCCAAACTCTGCTTTCTGTATCAGTCCTTCTGCAGCCAAGTAACCAACCTCTGCTCTCCTTACAGTTTTTCTTTAACTCAGTCTCCAAACTCTGCTTTCTGAAACCTTCCTTCTACACGCCAGTCTCCAACATCTGCTCTCTGCAACGATCCTTCTGCACCCTAGTCTCAAACCTCTGCTCGATGCAACAGTTCTTCTGAACCCCAAAATGAAACATCTGCTCTCTGCAACAGTTCTTCAGTACCTCAGTTTTAAAACTCTGCTCTCTGCAATAATCCTTCTGCACCCCAGTCTCCAACCTCTTCTCACTTTTACAGTGCTTCTGTAGCTCAGTCTCCAAACTCTGCTCTATGCAAAAGTCCTTCTGCACACAAGTCTCCAACATCTGCTCTCTGAAACAGTCCTTCTACACCCCAGTCTGTAACCTCTGCTCTCTGCAACAGTACTTTTAGACCCCAGTCTTCATAATCTGCTCCCACCAACGTTCCTTCTGCAACCCATCTCCATTGTCTGCTATCTGAAAAAGTTTTTCTACACCGCAGTCTCCAAACACTTTTCTCTGCAACAGTCCTTCTACACTTTAGTCTCCATACTCTACTCGCCCCAACAATCCTTCAGCACCCCAGTCTCCAGCCTCTGGTCACTACATCAGTTCTTTTGCACCCCAGTCTCCAATCTCTGCTCTCTGTAACAGTCCTTCTGTACCGCAGTCTCAAACCGCTGTTCTCCGTAAGGGTCCTTATGCACCCCAGTATCCAACCTCTGCTTTCTGTATCAGTCGTTTTGCACCACAGTCTCAAAACTCTGCCCTCTGTAACAGTCCTTCTGCAACTCAGTCTGCAACCACTGCTCTCTGCAACAGTTCTTCTAAAACCCAGTCTCCATCCTCTGCTCCCTGCAACTGTCCTTTTGCACCCCAGTCTCCAACATTTGCTCTTTGCAACAGTCCTTCTCCACCCCAGTCTCCAAACTGTGCTCTCTATAACAGTCTTTCTGTACTGCATTCTCCAACCTCTGCTCTCTGTAAGGGTACTTATACACCCGAGTCTCCAACCTCTGCTTTATATATCAGTCCTTCTGCACCCCAGTCTCCAACCTCTGCTCTGTGTAACTGTTCCTCTGCACCTTAGTCTTCAACTTTTTCTTTCTGCTACAGTCCTTCTAGACCCCAGTCTCCAACCTCTGCTCTCTGTAACAATCCTTCTGCACCTCAGTCTCCAAACTCTGCTCTCTGCAACGGTCTTTCTACACCTGAGTCTCCAACCTCTACTCTCTGTAACAGTGCTTCTACACCTCAGTCTCCAACCTCTGCTCTATGTAAGATCCTTCTGCAACCCAGTCTCCAAACTCTGCTCTCTGTAACAGTTTTTCGGCACCTCACTCTCTAAACTCTGCTCTCTATAAAAGACCTTCTGCACCTCAGTCTCCAACCTTTGCTCTCTGTATCAGTCCTTCTGCACACCAGTGTCCAACTAATGCTCTCTGCAACGATCACTCTGCACCCCAGTCTCCAACCCCTGCTCGATGCAACAGTCCTTGTGCACCCCAATCTCGAACATCTGCTCTCTGCAACAGTTCTTCTGTACCTCAGTCTGAAAAGTCTGCTCTCTGCAATAATCCTTTTGAACCCGAGTCTCCAACCTCTGCTCTGTATAACAGTCCTTCTGTACCTCAGTCTTCAACTTCTGCTCTGTATCAGTCCTGCACCCCTGTCTCCCACATCTGCTCTCTGTAACTGTCCTTCTTCACCTCAGTCTTCAACCTGTGCTCATTGTAACTGTCCTTCTGCACCCCAGTGTCAACCTTTGCTATTTGAAAGGATCCTTCTGAATCCCAGTTTCCAACATCTGCTCTCTGCAACAGTCCTTCTGCACCCAAGTCTCCAACATCTTATCTCTGCAACAGTCCTTCTGCACCTCAGTCTGGAAACTCTGCTGTCTCCAACGATCCTTCTGCACCCCAGTCTCCTAACTCTGCTCTCTGTAACAGTCCTTCTGCAACCCAGTCTCCAAATTTTGTTCTCTGTAACAGCCCTTCTGAAACCCAGTCTCCAACATCTGCTTTCTGTAACAGGCCTTCTGCACCCCAGTCTCAAATCTCTGATCTCTGTATCAATCCTTCTGCACCCCAGTCGCAAAACTTCTGCTCTTTGTAACAGTCCTTCTGCAGCTCAGTCTCCAACATCTGCTCTCTTCAACAGTCTGTCAGCACCCCAGTTTCCAACTTCTGGTTTCTGAAATAGTCCTTCTACACCCCAGTCTCCAACCTCTGGTATCTGCAACAGTCCTTCTGCACCCCAGTCTCCAAACTCTGCTCTCGGTTAAAGTCCCTCTGCACCTCACTCTGCAACATATTCTCTCTGTAAGTTCTTTCTTCAACCCAGTCTCCAAACTCTGCATTCTGTAACAGTCCTTCTGCACGCCTTCTCTCATCAGCCCTATCCATAACAGGCCTTCTGCACCCCTGTCTCCAAAGTCTGTTCTCTATAACAATACTTCTGCAACCCAGGCTCCAACCTCTGCTCTCTGTAACACTCCTGCTTCACCTCGGTCTACAATCTCTGCTCTCTGTAAGATCCTTCTGCAAACTTGTCTAAAAACTCTGCTCTCTGTAACAGTCCTTCTTCACCTCAGTCTCGAAACTCTGTTCTTTGCAACACTCCTTATGCACCCAAGTCGCCAACCTCTACTCTCTGTAACAGTCCTTCCATACCGCAGTCTCCAAACTGTTCTTTTTGTAATGGTCCTTCTGCACCACAGTCTCCAACCTCTACTTTCTGTATCAGTCCTTCTGCACCCCAGTCTACAACCTCTGCTCTATGTAATAGTCCTTCTTCACCTCATATACAAACTCTGCTATCTGCTACAGTCCTTATGCACCCCAGTCTCTAACCTCTGTTGTCTGCAAAATTCCTTCTGCACCCCAGTCTGCAACATGTGCTCTGTGTAACAGTCCTTCTGCAGCCCAATCTCCAACTCTGCTCTCTGCAATGATCTTTCTGTACCTCAGTCTTAAACCTCTGCTCTCTGCAACAGGCCTTCTGCTACCCAGTCTCCAAACTCTGTTCTCTGTAACAGTCCATATCCACCTAAATCTTCAACCTCTGCTCTCTGAAAGAGTCCTTTTGCACCCCAGACTCCAACATCTGCTCTCTGCAACAGTCCTTCTGATCCCCAGTGTCCAAACTCTGCTCTCTGAGACGATCCTTCTGCACCCCAGTCTCCAACCTCTGCTCTCCGAAAGATCCTTCTGACCCAGTTTTCAAACTCTGCTCTCTGTAATATTCCTTCTCCATGCCAGTCTCCAAACTGTGCTTTCTGCAATGGTCCTGCTGCACCCCAGTCTCCAACCTCTGTACTCTGCAACACTCTTTCTGCTCCCCAGTCTCCAAACTCTGTGCTCTGTAACAGTCCTTCTGTACCGCAGTCTCCCAAACTCTGCTCTCTGTAAAGGTCCTTTTGCAAGCCATTCTCCAACCTCTGCTTTCATTGTCCGTCTTTCTGTACCTCAGTCTCCAAACTTTGCTCTCTGCAAAAGTCCTTATGCATCCCATTCTCCATCTTCTGCTCCCTGCAACAGTCCTTCTGAACAACAGTTTCCAACATCTGCTCTCTGAAAATGTTTTTGGGTACCCTAGTCCCCAACCTCTGCTCTCTGCAAAAGTCCTTCTGTACTGCAGTCTCCAACTTCTGCTCACTGCAACAAAACATCTACACCCCAGTCTCCAATATCTGCTCTCTGCAAAAGTCCTTCTGCACCCCAGTCTCCAACCTCTGTATTTTGCAACACTCATTCTGCTTCACAGTCTCAGAACTCTGCTCTCTTTAACAGTCCTTCTGTACCGCAGTCTCCAAACTCTGCACTCTGTAAAGGTCCTTTTGCACGCCAGGCCTCAAACTCTGCTTTCTTTGTCCGTCCTTCTGCACCTCAGTCTCCAACCTCTGCTCTCAGAAAAAGTCATTCTGCAACCCATTCTCCAACTTCTGCTCTCTGCAACAGTCTTTCTGAACAAAAGAATCCAACATCTGCTCTCTGAAAAACTTTTTGTGTACCCTAGTCTCCAAACTCTGCTCTCTGCAACAGTTCTTCTGTACTGCAGACTCCACCTTCTGCTCTCTGCAACGAACCTTCTGCACCCCAGTATCCAACATCTGCTCTCTGCAAAAGTCCTTCTCCACCTCAGTCTGAAAATTTTGCTCTCTCCAACAATCCTTCTGCACCCCAGACTTCAACATCTGCTCTCTGTAACAGTCCTTCTGCAACTCAGTCTCCAAACTCTGCTCTATGTAAGATCCTTCTGCAACACAGTCTCCAAAATTTGCTCTCTGTAACAGTCCATCTGTACCTCAGTCTCAAACCTCTGCTCTCTGTAACAGTCAATGTACACCTCAACCTGAAACCTCTTCTCTCTGCACGATCTATCAGAACCCCAGTCTCCAACCACTGCTCTCTGTAACAGTCCTCCTGCACCTCAGCCTCCAAACTCTGTTCTCTGTAAGATACTTCTGCCACCCAGTCTCCTAACTCTGCTCTCTATAACACTTCTGCACCCAAGTCTTCAACTTCTGCTCTCTTTAACAGGCCTTTTGCACCCCAGTCTCAAAACTCTTCTCTCTGCAACGATCATTCTGCACGTCATTCTCCAACGTCTGGTCTCTCTAAGATCCTTCTGCAACCAATTCTCCCAACTCTGCCCTCTCTAACAGTTTTTCTGCACCACTTCTACCTACTCTCCTATCCGTAACAGGCCTTCTGGACCCCAGTCTCTAATGTCTGTTCTCTATAACAAGCTCTCTGCACCTCAGTCTCCAAAATCTACTCTCTGCAAAAGTCCTTCTGCACCCATGTCTCCAACACCTGCTCCCTTCAACAGTCCTTCTTCACCCCAGTTTCCAAACTCTGCTATCTGCAACAGTCCTTCTGCACACCAGTCTCCAAACTCTGCTCTCTGTAACAGTCCTTCTGCACCTCAGTCTCCAAATTCTGCTCTCTGCAACAGTTCTTCTGCACCCAAGTCTCCAACCTCTGCTCTCTGCAACAGTCCTTCTGCACCCCAGTCTCCAACCTCTTCTCTTTGTAATGGTCCATCTGCTCCTTAATTGCCAGCCTCTGCTTTCTGTAACACTCATTCTGCACCCCAGTTTCCAAACTCTTCTCTCTGCAACGATCCTTCTGCACCTCAGTCTCCTACCTCTGCTCCCTGTAAAAGTCCTTCTGCACCTCAGTCTCCATTTTTTGCTCTCTTTAATGATCCTTCTGAACCCCAGAATCCAAACTCTCCTCTCTGTAACAATCCGTCTGCACCTCTATGTCCAATGTCTGCTCTCTGTAACAGTCCTTTTGCACCCCAGTCTCCAAACTCTGCTCTCTGTAACAGTCCTTCTATACCGCAGTCTCCAAACTCTACTTTCTATAACGGTCATTCTGTACCCCAATTGCTAACATTTGTTTTCTGAAACAGTTCTTCTGCACCTCAGACTCCAAACTCTGCTCTCTGTAACACACCTTCTAAGCCTCAGTCTGAAAACTCTGTTGTCTGCAACAATTCTTCTAAACCCCAGTCTCCAAACTGTGCTATGTGTAACAATCTTTCTGCACCCTAGTCTCCAACATCTGCTTTCTGTAACAGGTCTTCTGCAACTCAGTCACCAAAGTCTGCTCTCTGTAACAGGCCTTCTGCACCCCAGTCTCCAACCCCTTCTCTCTGCAACAGTCCTTCTGCACCCCAGTCTCCAACCTCTGCTCTCTGTAAGATCCTTCTACACCCCGTTTTCCAAACTTTGCTCTCTGTAACAGTCATTCTGCACCTCAGTCTCCAACCTCATCTCTCTGCAACGGCCCTTCTGAACCCCAGTATCCAACTTCTCTTCTTTGAAGCAGTCATTACGCATCCCAGGCTACAAACTCTGCTCTCTGTAACACTCTTTCTGCACCCCAGTCTCCATACTCTACTTTCCGTATCAGTTATTCTGCACCCCAGAATAACTCTCTGTAACAGTCCTTCTGAATCTCAGTCTCCAACCTCTTCGGTCTGCAACAGTCCTTCTGCAACCCAGACTCCAAACTTAGCTCTCTGCAAAAATTTTTCTACACACCAGTCTCCAACATCTTCTCTCTGCAACGATCCTTCTGAATCCCAGTCTCCAATGTCTGCTCTCTGCAACAGTCCTTCTACACCCCAGTCTCAAACCTCTGCTCTCTGCTTCAGTCCTTCTGCACCCCAATCTCCAACCTCTGCTCTCTGAAACATCTCTTCTGCACCTAGTCTTTAAACTATGCTCTCTGTAACTATCCTACTGCACCCCGGTCTCCAAACTCTGCTCTCTGTAGCGATCCTTCTGCACCTCATTCTCCAACCTCTGCTTTCTACAATGATCCTTCTGCACCACAGTCTCCAACGTCTGTTTTCTGCAACAGTGCTTCTGACTCCAGTCTCCAGCCTCTGCTCTCTGTAACATCCTTCTGCACACCAGTTTCCAAACTCTGCTCTAGGTGACATTCCTTCTGCACCCCAGTCTCCACCCTATGTTCTTTGTAACGGTTCTTCTGTACCGCAGTCTCCAATCAATTTCTGCCTCACTGCAACATTTCTTCTGCACCCCAGTCTCCAAACTGTGCTCTCTGTAACTGTCTTTCTGACCCCAGTCTCCAACCTCTGCTCTCTGTAACGATCCTTCTGCACCTCAGTCTCCAAACTCTTCTCTCTGCAATGATCCTTCTGCACCTCAGTTTCCAACCTCTGCTCTCTGCAACGATCCCTCTGCACCCCAGTTACCAAACTCTACTCTCTGTTACAGTCCTTCTACACTTCAGTATCAAACCTCTCCTATCTGTACCAATCCTTCTTCACCTCAGTCTCCAACCTCTTCTCTCTTTAACAGTCTTTGTACACCTCAGTCTCCAAACTCTGTTCTCTGCAACAGTCCTTCTGCTCCCCAGTCTCCAACCTTTGCTCTCTGTAACAGTTCTTCTGCACCCCAATCTCGAACCTCTGCTCTGTGTAACAATCTTCTGCACCTAAGTCTCCAATGTCTGCTCTCTGTAACAATCCTTCTGCACCCTAGTCTCCAACATCTGCTCTCTACAACGGTCCTTCTGCACCAAAGTCTCCAAACTCTGCTCTCTCTAACAGTCCTTCTGTACCGCAGTCTCCAACCTCTTCTCTCTATAACTGTCTTTCTGCACCCCAACTGCCAACTTCTGCTTTCTGTAACAGTCCTTCTGCACCTCAGATTCAAACCTCTGCTCTCTGTAACAGTCCTTCTAAGCCTCAGTCTGAAACCTCTGCTCTCTGCAAAGATCTTTCTGCACCCCAGTCTCCAAAATGTGCTTTCTGTAACAATCCTTCTGCACCGCAGTCTCCAACCTCTGCTTTCTGCAACAGTCCTTCTACACCCCAGTCTCCAAACTCTCTTATCTGCAACAGTCCTTCTTCACCCCAGTCGCCAAACTCTGCTATCTGCAAAAGTCCTTCTGCACCCCAGTCTCCAAACTCTGCTATCTGTAACAATCTTTCTGCACCTCAGTCTCCAAACACTGCTCTCTACAACGGTCTTTCTGAACCTCAGTCTCTAAACTCTACTCTCTGTAACAGTCCTTCTGCACCTCAGTCTCCAACATATTCTCTCTGTAAGATCCTTCTGCAACCCAGTCTGTAAACTCTGCCCTCTGGAACACTCCTTCTGCACACCTTCTCCAACATCTGCTCTCTGCAACAGTTCTTCTGCACCCCAGTCTCCAACTTATGCTCTCTGCAACAGTTCTGCTGCACCCCAGTCTCCAAGGTCTGCACTCTGTAACAGTCCTTCTCCACACCAATCTCCAACCTCTACTCTCTGTAACAGTCCTTTTGCACCTCAGTCTCCAACTTCTGCTCTCTGCAACAGTCCTTTAGCACCTCAGTCTGTAAACTCAGCTCTCTGCATCGATCCTTCAGGACCTCAGTCTCGAAACTCTACTCTCTGTAACACTCCTTCTGCACCCCAGTCTGAAACTTCTGCTGTCTTCAAAGATCCTTCTGCACACCAGTCTCCAACAAGTGCTCTCTGCAACAGTGCTTGTAAACCCCAGTGTCAAAACTCTGCTCTCTGCAACATTGCTTTTGCACCCCAGGCTCCATCTTCTGTTCTCTGTTACAATCCTACTTCACAAGTGTTACCAAACTCTGTTCTCTGCAATGCTTCTTCTGCACCACAGTCTCCAACCTCTGCTGTCTGTAACAGTCCTGCTGCACCTCGGTCTACAACCTCTGCTCTTTGTAAGATCCTTTTGCAACCTTGTCTAAGAACTCTGCTCTCTCTAGGAGCTCTTCTGCAACCCAGTCTCCAACCTCTGCTCTCTGTAACAGGCCTTTTGCACCCAAATCTCCCACCTCTACTTATGGTAACAGTCCTTTTGCACCTCAGTCTCCAAACTCTGCTCTCTGCAACAGTCCTTTTGCACCTCAGTCTCCAAACTCAGCTCTCTGCATCGATCCTTATGAACCTCAGTCTCGAAACTCTACTCTCCGTAACACTCCTTCTGCACCCCAATCTCAAACCTCTACTGTCTGCAAAGATCCTTCTGCACACCAGTCTCCAACATATGCTCTCTTCAACAGTCCTTCTGCACCCCTGTCTCCAACCTCTGCTCTCTGCAACAGCCTTATTTCAACTCAGTTTGAAAACTCTGTTATCTGCAACGATGCTTCTTCAACCCAGTCTTCAAACTCTGCCCTCTGTAATACTCCCGTTGCACCTCAGTCTCGAAACCTTGATCTCTGTAAGATCCTCCTGCAACCCTGACTACAAACTCTGCTCTCTGTAACAGTCGTTCTGCACCCGAGTCTCCAACCTCTGCTCTCTGCAACAGTGCTTGTAAACCTCAGTCTCCAAACTCTGCTCTCTGCAATAGTCCTTCTGCACCCCAGGCTCCATCTTCTGTTCTCTGTAACAATCCTTCTTCACCTCAGTTACCAAACTCTGATCTCTGCAATGGTCCTTCTGCACCACAGGCTCCAACCTCTGCTTTCTGTAACAATCTTTCTTCATCCCAGTCTCAGACACTAATCTCTAATACAATCCTTTTTCACACCAGTGTCCAACCTCTGCTCTCTGCAAAAGTATTTCTGCAACCCAGTCTCCAACATCTGCTCCCTGGAACAGTCCTTCTGCACCTCAGTCTGACAACTCTGCTCTCTGCAAAAATTCTTGTGCACCACAGTCTCCAAACTCTGCTTTCTGTAATAGTCTTTCTGCACATCAGTCTCCAACCTCTGCTCTCTGTAAGATGCTTCTGCACCCCAGTTTCCAAATTCTGCTCTCTGTAATATTCCTTCTGCTCCCCAGTCTCCAACCTCTGCTCTCTGTAACAGTCCTTCTGTCCCGCAGTATACAACCTCTGCTACCTGTAAGAGTATTTCTGCACCCCAGTCTACAACCTCTGCTCTCTGTAACAATCCTTCTGCACACCAGTCTTCAAAATCTGCTCTCTGCAATGATCCTCTTTTACCCCAGTCTCCAACATGTGCTTTCTGCAAAAGATTTTCTGCACCTCAGTCTTCAACATCTGCAGTCTACAACAGTCTACCTGAAGCTCAGTGTGAAAACTCTGCTCTCTGCACCGATCCTTGTGCACCCCAGTCTCCCAAATCTGCTTTCTGTAACAGTCGTTCTGCACCTCAGTCTCCAAAATCTGCTGTCTGTAACAGTGCTTCTGCACCCCAGCCTCCAACCTGTACGCTCTGTAAGATCCTGTCGCACCCCAGTTTCCAAATCTGCTCTCTGTAACATTCCTTCTGCTTCCGGGAATCAAACCTCTGCTCTCTGTAACAGTCCTTCTGTTCCTCAGTCTCCAACATCTGCTCTCTGTAACAGTCCTTCTGTACCGCAGTCCTCAACCTCTGCTGTCTGCAACGGTCCTTCTGCAACCCAGTCTCCAACCTCTCCTTTCTGTGTCATTCCTTCTGCACCAGAGTTTCCAACCTCTTATCTCTGTAACATTCCTTCTGCACCTCTGTCTCCAACCTCTGCTCTCTGCAACAGTTCTTCTGCACCCCAGTCTCCAACTTATGCTCTCTGCAACAGTTCTACTTCACCCCAGACTCCAAGGTCTGCACTCTGTAACAGTCCTTCTCCACACCAATCTCCAACCTCTACTCTCTGTAACAGTCCTCCTGTAGCGCAGTCTCCAAAATCTGTTCCTTGTAACGCTCCTTCTGCTAGCCAGTCTTCAACCTCTGCTTTCTGTATCAGTCCTTCTTCACCCCAGTCTCCAACCTCATCTCTCTTTAAAAGTCCTTCTGCACCTCAGTCTCCAAACTCTGCTCTCTGTCACAGTCCTGCTGCACCCAAGTCTCAAACCTCTGCTTTCTGCAACTGTCCTTCTACACCCCAGTCTCCAAACTCTGCTGTCTGCAACAGTCCTTCTGCACCCCAGTCTTTAAACTCTGCTATCTGTAACAATCTTTTTGCACCTCAGTCTCCAAACACTGCTCTCTACAACGGTCTTTCTGAACCTCAGTATCTAAACTCTACTCTCTGTAACAGTCCTTCTGCACCTAAGTCTCAAATATATTCTGTCTGTAAGATCCTTCTGCAACCCAGTCTGTAAACTCTGCCCGCTGGAACAGTCCTTCTGCACACCTTCTCTAACCTCTGTTCTCTCTAACAGTACTTCTGCATGCTTGTATCAAACCTCTGCTCGCTACAACGATCTTTCTGCACCCTAGTCTCCAATCTCTGCTCTCTGCAACAGTCCTTCTGCACCCCAGTCTCCAATATCTGCTCTCTGCAACAGTCCTTCTGCACCTCAGTCTGAAAACTGTGTACTCTGCAACGATAATTCTGCACCCCAGTCTCCAACCTGTTCTCTCTATAACAGTCCTGCTGTACCATAGTCTCCAAAATCTTTTCTCTGTAAGATCCTTCTTCAATCCTGTCTCCAAACTCTGCTGTTTGTAACAGTCCTTCTGCATCCCAGTCTCCAACCTCTGCTCTGTGTAACAGGCCTTTTGCACTCCATTCTCCAAACTCTGCTGTCTGCAACAGTCCTTCTGCACCGGAATCTCCAAACTCTGCTTTTTGTATCAGTCCATCTGCACCCCAATCTCCAACCTCTGCTGTCTGTAACACTCCTTCAGCACCTCAGTCTACAAACTCTGCCCTCTGCAACAGTCCTTCTGCAACCAAGTCTCAAATATCTGCTCTCCACAACAGTCCTTCTGCACCCAAGTCTCTAAACTCTGCCTCTGTCACAGTCCTACTGAAAGGCAGTTTCCAACCTCTACTCTCTGCAACAGTGCTTCTGCACACAAATCTCAAACCTGTGCTCTCCACAACAGTTCTTCTACACCCCATGTCAAGCCTCTGCTCTCTGCAGCAGTCCCTCTGCAACCCAGTCTCCAACCTCTGCTCTCTATAACGATCCTTATGGACCTCATTCTCCAAAGTCTACTTTTTGTAAAAGTACTTCTGCGCCCCTTCTCCGAACTCTGCTCTCCATGACAGGACTTCTACACCCCAGTCTTTTACCTCTTTTCTGTATAACAATCCTTCTGCACCCCAGTCTTTAACGTCTGCTCTCTGCAACAGTATTATACACCCCAGTCTCCAAACTCTGCTCTCTGCAACAGTCCTTCTACACCCCAGTCTCCATACTCTGATCGCCCCAATAATCCTTCAGCACCCCAGTCTCCAACCTCTGGTCTCTACATCAGTTATTTTTCACCCCAGTCTCCAAACTCTGCTCTCTGTATCAGTCGTTTTGCACCACAGTCTCAAAACTCTGCCCTCTTTTACTGTCCTTCTGCAACTCAGTCTGCAACCTCTGCTCTCTGCAAAAGTCCTCTGCATCCCAGTCTCCATCCTCTGCTCTCTGCAAAAGTCCTTTTGCACCCCTGTCTTCAACATTTGCTCTCTGCAACAGTACTTCTCCAACCAGTCTCCAAACTCTGCCCTCTATAACAGTCCTTCTGTACTGCATTTTCCAACCTCTGCTCTGTGTAAGGGTACTTCTACACCCGAGTCTCCAACCTCTGCTTTCTGTAACAGTCCTTCTGCACCCCAGTCTCCTACCTGTGCTCTGAGTAGCTGTCCCTCTGCACCTTAGTCTCAAACCTCTGCTCTCTGCTACAGTTCTTCTAGACCCAAGTCTCCTAACTCTGCTCTCTGTAACAATCCTTCTGCACCTCAGTCTCGAACCTCTGCTCTCTGCAACGGTCTTTCTGCACCTGAGTCTCCAACTTCTGCTCTCTATCAGTCCTGTACGCCTGTCTCCCACATCTGCTCTCTGTGAAAGTCCTTCTTCACCTCATTTTTCAACCTCTGCTCTGTGTAACAGTCCTTCTGCACCCCAGTGTCCATCATCTGCTCTCTGCAATGATCCTTCTGCATCCCAGTATCCAAACTCTGCTCTACGTAACAGTCCTTCTGCACCTCAGATTCCAAACTCTGCTCTACGTAAGATCCTTCTGCAACCCAGTCTCCAAACTCTGCTCTCTGTAACAGCCCTTCTGCACCCCAGTCTCCAACCTCTGCTCTCTGTAACAGGCCTTCTGCACCCCAGTATCCAAACTCTGCTCTCTGTAACAATCCTTCTGTGCCTCAGTATCCAAACTCTATTCTCTGTAACAGTCCTTCTGCACCTCACTCTCCAACATCTGCTCTTTGTGAGTTCTTTCTGCAACCCAGTCTCCAAACACTTCCCTCTGTAACAGTCCTTCTGCATGCCTTCTCCCAACTCTCCTCTCCGTAACAGGCCTTCTGCACCCCAGTCTCCAAAGTCTGTTCTCTATAAAAATCCTTCTGCACCCCAGTCTCCAACCTCTGCGCTCTGTAACAGTCCTGCTGCACCCGGTCTACAATCTCTGCTCTCTGTAAGATCCTTCTGCAACCTTGTCTAAAAACTCTGCTCTCTGTAACAGTCCTTCTGCACCTCATTCACAAAACTCTGTTTTTCCAACATTCATTCTGCACCCCACTCGCCAAACTCTCTTCAACAGTCCTTATGCACCTCAGTGTCCAAACTCAGCTCACTGTAAGATCCTTCTGAATCCCAGTCTCCATCCTCTGCTTTCTGCAATGGTCCTACTGCACCCCAGTATTCAAACTCTGATCTCTACAATAGTTATTATGCACCCCAAGTCTAAAACATCTGCTCTCCTTTACAATCCTTTTGTACCGCAGTCTCCGAACTCTTCTCTCTGTAACTGTCCTTCTGCACACCAGTCTCCAAACTCTTCTTTCTGTATCAGTCCTTCTACACCCAAGTCTACAATCTCTGCTCTCTGTAACAGTTCTTCTGCACCTCATATCCAAACTCTGCTATCTGCAACAGTACTTATGCACCCCAGTCTCCAACCTCTGCTGTCTGCAAATTTCCTTCTTCATTCCAGTCTGCAACGTGTGCTCTGTCCTTCTGCAGCCAAGTCTCCACCTCTGCTCTCTGCAATGATCTCTCTGCAACCCAGTCTCCAAACTCTATTCTATGTAACAGTCCTTTTCCACGTCATTCTTCAACCTCTGCTCTATGATAGAATCCTTCTACACCCCAGTGTCCAACATCTGCTCTCTGAACAGTCCTTCTGCACCCCAGTCTCCAACATCTGCTCTCTGCAACAGTCCTTCTGCACACCAGTGTCCCAACTCTGCTCTCTGTAATGATCTTTCTGCACCCCACTCTTCAACCTCTGCTGTCTGAAAGATCCTTCTAACCCCTTTTTTTAAACTCTGCTCTCTGTAATATTCCTTCTCTATGCCAGTCTCAAACCTCTGCTTTCTTCAAGGATCCTGCTGCACCCCAGTCTCTAACCTCTGTACTCTGCAACACTCCTTCTTCTCCCCAGTCTCCAAACTCTGCTCTCTGTAACAGTCCTTCTGTACTGCAGTCTCCAAACTCTACTCTCTGTAAAGGTCTTTTGCATGCCAGTTTCGAACCTCTGCTTTTTTTCTTCATCCTTCTGGACCTTAGTTTCCAAACTCTGCTCTCTACAAAGTACTTCAGCACCCCATTCTACAACTTCTGCTCTCTGCAACAGTCCTTCTAAACAACAGTATCCAACATTTGCTCTCTGAAAAAGTCCTTGTGTACCCTAGTCTCCAACCTCTGCTCTCTGGAACAGTCCTTCTGTACTGCAGTCTCCAACTTCTGCTCTCTGCAACGAACCTTCTGCACCTCAGTCTCCAACATCTGCTCTCTACAAAAGTCTTTCTGCACCTAAGTCTGAAAACTTTGCTTTCTACAACAATCCTACTGCACCCCAGACTTCAACATCTGCTCTCTATAACAGTTTTATGCACCTCAGTCTCCAAACTCTGCTCTATGTAAGATCCTTCTGCAACACAGTCTCCAAAATTTGCTCCCTGTAACAGTCCTTATGGACCTCAGTCTCCAAACTCTGCTCTCTGTAACACTCGTTCTACACCTCAGTCTGAAACCTCTTCTCTTTTCATGATCCATCTGAACCCCAGTCTCCAACCACTGTAAAAGTCCTCCTTCACCTCATTCTTCAAAATCTGCTCTCTGTAAGATCCTTTTGCAACCCAGTGTCCTAACGCTGCTCTCTATAACAGTCCTTTTTCAAGCCAGTCATCAAACTCTGCTCTCTTTATCAGGCCTTCTGCACCCCAGTCTCCTAACACTGCTCTCTATAACAGGTCTTCTGCACCCCAGTCTCCAAACTCTTCTCTCTGCAATGATCATTCTACACCTCAGTCTCCAACATCTGCTTTCTGTAAGATCCTTCTGCAACCCAGTCTCCCAACTCTTCCCTCTCTAAAAGTCCTTCTGCACACCTTCTTCCAACTCTCTTCTCTGTAACAGGCCTTTTGCACCCAGTCTCCAAAGTCTCTTCTCTATAAGAAGCCTTCTACACCCCAGTATCCAACCTCTGCTCTCTGCAACAGTCTTTCTGCATCCCAGTCTCCAACCTGTGGTCTCTGCAACAGTCCTTCTGCACCTCAGTCTTAAAACGCTGTTCTCTGCTATGATCTTTTGCACCTCAGTCTCCAACCTCTACTCTCTGTAACAGTCCTTCTGCACCTGGGTCCCCAACATCTACTCTCTGTTAGATCCTTCTTCAACCCAGTCTCCAAACACTGTGATCTATAACAGTCATTCTAGACCCCTTCTCCACACTCTGCTCTCCATAACAGGCCTTCTGCACCCCAGTCTCCAACCTCTGCTCTCTACAACAGTCCTTCTGCACCCCAGTCTCCAAAATTTGCTCTCTGTAACAGTCCTTCTGCACCCAAGTCTTAAACCTCTGCTCCGTGTAACAGTCCTTCTGCACCCCAGTCTCCAACCTCTGCTCTCTGTACCAATCCTTCTGCACCCCAGTCTCCAACCTCTGCTCTGCATAACAGTACTTCTTCACCATGCTCTCCAACCTCTGCTCTCTGTTACAGTCTTTCTATACCGCAGTCTCGAACCTCTACTCTCTGTAACAGTCCTTCTGCACCTGGGTCCCCAACATCTACTCTCTGTTAGATCCTTCTTCAACCCAGTCTCCGAAAACTGTGATCTGTAACAGTCATTCTAGACCCCTTCTCCACACTCTGCTCTCCATAACAGGCCTTCTCTACCCCAATTTCCAACCGCTGCTTTCTGTAACAGTCCTTCTGCACCTCAGTCACCAAACTTCGCTCCCTGTAACAATCCTAATGCACCTCAGTCTCCAACCTCTGCTCTCTGTTACAGTCCGTTTGCACCTCAGTCTGAAACCTCGGCTCTCTGCATTATCCTTCTGCACCCGAGTCTCCAATCACAGCTCTCTGTAACATTCATGCTGCACCACAGTCACCAAACACTGCTCTCTGTAAGATCCTTCTGAAACCCAGCCTCAAAACTCTGCTCTCTATAATAGTCCTTCTGCAACCCAGTCTGCAACCTCTGCTCTCTGTAACGGTCCTTCTGCACCCCAGTCTCCAACCTCTGCTTTGTGCAACATTCCTTCTGCACCCCAGTCTCCAAACTGTGTTCTCTGTAACAGTGCTTCTGCACTGCAGTCTCCTACCTCTTCTCTCTGTAATGATCCTTCTGCAGCCCAGTCTACACCTCTGCTGTCTTCAATGATTCTTCGGCAACTAAGTATCCAACTTCTGCTCTCTTCTACGATCCTTCTGCACCCAGTCTCCAACCTCTACTCTTTGTAACTATTTTTCTTCACCTCTGTCTCCAACCTCTGCTCTCTGCAACTGTCCTTCTGCAGACCTGTCTCCAACATCTGCCCTCCGCAATGATCCTTATGCACCCCTTTTCAACATCGGCTCTCTGTAACGGTCCTTCTGCACCCCAGTCGCAAACATCTGCTTTCTGTGTAAGTCCTTCTGAACCACGGTTTCCAATCTCTGCTCTCTGTAACAGTTTTTTTGCACCTCTGTCTCCAAACTCTGAACTCTGCAACCTTACTTGTGCACCCCATTCTCTAACCTCTGCTCTCTGTAACAGTCCTTCTGCACCCCATTCTCTAACCTCTGCTCTCTGCAACAGTCTTTCTGTAACACAGTCTCCAACCTCTTCTCTCTGTAACGGTCCTTCTACACCCCAGTCTCGACCTCTGCTTTCTGTATCAGTAATTCTGCACCCCAGTCTCCAAACTTTGCTCTCTGTAACATTCTTTCTGCACTCCAGTTTCCAAACTCTGCTCTCTGCAACAGTTCTTCTGAACCCCAGTCTCCAACATCTGCACTCTGAAACAGTTCTTCTATAAACCATTCTCCAACCTCTGCTCTCTGTAAAAGTCCTGTATTGCAGTCTCCGAACTCTGCTATCTGCAACGGTCCATCTGCACCCTATTCTCCAACATCCAACAGTCCTTCTGCACCCAAGTCTCCAACACCTGCTCTTTGCCAAGGTCCTTCTTCATCCCTTCTCCAAACTCTGCTATCTGCAACAGTCCTTCTGCACCCCAGTCTAAACTCTGCTCTCTGGAACAATCCTTCTGCACGTCTGTCTCCACCTTTGCTCTCTGCAATGGTCCTTCTGAACCTCCGTCTCCAACTTCTACTCTCTGTATCAGTCCTCCTGCACCTCAGTCTCAAACCTGTGCTCTCTGTAAGATCCTTCTGCAACCCAGTCTCCAAACTCTGCCCTCTGTAACAGTCGTTCTGTACCCCTTCACAAAGCTTTGCTCTCTGTAACAAGCCTTCTGCACCGCAGTCTCCAACCTCTATTCTCTGTAACAGTCCTTCTGCACCCCAGTCTCAAACCTCTGCTCTCTACAAAAATCCTTCTGCACCCCAGTCTCCAAACTCTGCTCTCTGTAACAATCCTGTTCCACCTCAGTCTCCAACTTCTTCTCTTTGTAAGATTCATCTGCAACCCTGTCTCCAAACTATTCTCTTTGTAACTGTCCTTTTGCACCCCAGTCTTAAACCTCTGCTCTGTGCATCAGTTCGTCTGCACCGCAGTCTCCAACCTCTGCTCTATGAAAGATCCTTCTGCACCCCAGTCTCCAAACTCCGATCTCAGTAACAGTCCTTCTTTACCCGAGTCTCCAACCTTTCCTCTCTGTAACAATCCTTCTGCACCTCAGTCTCCAACATCTGCTCTCTGCAATGGTCCTTCTGCACCCCATTCTCCAAACTCTGTTTTCTGCTAGAGTACTTCAGAATGTCAGTCTCCAACCTCTTCTTTCTGCAAAAATCTTTCTGTACCCCAGTCTCCAACCATTGCTCTCGATAACATTTCTTCTGCACCTCAGTCTCAAAACTCTGCTCTATGTAAGCTCCTTCTGCCACCCAGTCTCCAAACTCTTCTCTCTGTAACAGTCCTTCTTCACCCCAGGCTCCAACCTCTGCTCCCTGCATCAATCCTTCTGCACCCCAGTCTCCAACTTCTGCTCTCTGCAACAGTTCTTCTTCACCCCAGTCTTTAACATCTACTCTCTGAAACAGTCTTTCTGCATCCCATTCTCAAACATCTGCTCTCTGCAACAGTCCTTCTGTACCCTGGTCTCCACCCTCTGCTCTCTGTAAAAGTCCTTCTGTACTGCAGTCGCCAACCTCTGCTCTCTGTAAGTCTCATTTTGGACCCAAGTCTCCAAACTCTGCTTTCTGTATCAGTCATTCTGTACCCCAGTCTCCAACCTCTGCTCTCTGTAACAGTCCTTCTACACTCCAGTGTTCAACATCTACTCTGTGTCACAGTCCTTCTGCAACCCAGTTTCCAATCGCTGCTCTCTGCTACGATCCTTCTGCATTGCAGTCTCCAACATCTGCTCTCTGCAACCGTCCTTCTTCACCCAAGTCTCCGACCTCTGCTCTCTGCAACGATCCTTCTGCACACCAGTCTCCATCCTCTGCTCTCTGAAATAATCCTACTTCACCCCAGTCGTCACCATCTGCTCTCTGTAACAATCCTTATGCACTGCAGTCTCCAAACTCCACTCTACGTAATATTCTTCTGGAACCCAGTCTCCAAACTCTGCTCTCTGTAACAGCCCTTCTGTATGCAGTCTCCAAACTCTGCTCTTTGTAATGATACTTCTGCTCACCAATTGCCAACCTCTGGTTTCTGTAATAGTCTTTCTACACCTCAGACTCCAAACTCTGCTCTCTGTAAAAGACCTTCTGTGCCTCATTCTGAATCCTCTGCTCTCTGCAAGGATCCTTCTGCACCCCAGTCTTCAAACTGTGCTATCTGTAACAGTCCTTTTGCACCCCAGTCTCCAACCTCTGGTCTCTGTAACAGGCATTCTGCACCCCAGTATCCTAACACTGCTCTCTGTAACAGGCCTTCTGCACCCCTGTCTCCCACCTCTTCTCTCTGCAAGGATCCTTCTGCACCTCAGACTCCAACATGTGCTCTCTGAAACAGTCCTCCTGCACTCCAGTCTCCAATTTCTGCTCTCTGTAAGATCCTTCTGCATCCCAGTCTCCAAAATCTGCTCTCTGTAACAGTCCTTCTGCACCCCAGTATCCAATGTCTGCTCTCTGTTAAATCCTTCTGCACCTCAGTCTCCAAACTTTGCTCTGTGTAATGGTCCTTCTGCACCCCAGTCTCCAACGTCTGCTCACTGCAACGATCCTTTTTCTCCACAGGCTCCAACATCTGCTCTCTGCAATGGTCTTTCTGCACCCCAGTCTCCAAATTCTCCTCTATGTTACAGTCCTTCTGTACCACAGTCTGAAAAATTCTTCTCTCTGTAATGGTCCTTCTGAACCCCAATTGCCATCCTCTGCTTTCTGTAACAGTCCTTCTGCACCTCAGACTCCAAACTCTGCTCTCTGTAACAGTCCTTCTGAGACTCAGTCTGAAACCTCTGTTCTCTGTAATGGTCCTTTTTCATCCCAGTCTCCAACCTCTGTTCTCTATAACAGTCTTTCTGCACCCCAATATCCAACCTCTGCTCTCTGTAAAAATCCTTTTGCACCTCAGTCTCCAAACTTTGCTCTCTGTAATGGTCCTTCTGCACCCCATTCTCCAACCTATGCTCTCTGTAACAGGTCTTCTGCAACCCAGTCTCCAAACACTGCTCTGTAACAGTACTTCTGAACCCCAGTCTCCAACCACTTTTCTATGCAAGCATCCTTCTGCACCTCAGTCTCCAACCTCTGTTTTCTGCAACAGTCTTTCTGCACCCCAGGCTTAAAACTCTGCTCTTTGTAATAGTCTTTCTGTGCCGCAGTCTTTAACCTCTGATCTCAGTAACGGTCATTCTGCACCCCAGTTTCCAAATGCTGCTTTGTGTATCAGTTATTCTGCACCCCAGTCTTTAACCAGTGCTCTCTGTAAAAGTCCTTCTGCACCTCAGTCGCCAACGTCTGCTTTCTGCAACAGTCCTTCTATACCCCAGTCTCCAACTTCTGTGCTCTGCAGTGATCCTTTGCACCACAGTTTCCAAAGTCTGTTCTCTGCAACAGTCTTTCTGACCCCAGTCTCCAGCCTCTGCTCTCTGTAAAATCCCTCTGCACCCCAGTTTCCAAACTCTGCTCTCTGTGAAATTCCTTCTTAACCCCAGTCTCCAGCCTCTGCTCTTTGTAACAGTACTTCTGTACCACAGTCTCCAATATCTGCTAACTGCAACATTTCTCCTGCACGCCACTCTCCAAACTGTGCTCTCTGTAACTGTTTTTCTGACCCCAGTGTCCAACCTCTGCTCTCTGTAGCAATCCTTCTGCACGTCAGTCTCCAACCTCTGCTTTCTGCAACGATCCTTCTGAACCTCAGTTTGCAACCTCTGCTCTCTGCAACGATCCTTCTGCTCCCCAGTTTCCCACCTATGGTCTCTGTAACAGTCCTTCTACACCTCTGTCTCCAACCTCTCCTCTCTGTAGAAATCCTTCTACACCTCAGTCTCCAACCTCTGCTCTCTTTAAAAGTCCTTCTGCACCTCAGTCTCCAACCGATGCTCTCTGTAACAGGCTTTCTGCACCCCAGTCTCAAACCTTTGCTCTCTGTAACAGTCCTTCTGCAATCTCTAACCTCTGCTCTCTGTAACAGTCCTTCTGCAACCAAGTCTCCAACCTCTTCTCTCTGAAACGATCCTTCTGCACCTCAGTCTCCAACTTCTGCTCTCTGCAACAGTCTTTCTGCACCCCAGTCTCCAGACTCTGCTCTCTTTAAGATCCTTTTGCATCACTTTCTCCAACCTCTGCTCTCTGTAACAGTCCCTCTGCACCCCAGTATCCAACATCTGCTCTCTGTAAAAGTCCTTTTGCACCTCTGTCTTCAAACTTTGCTCTCTGTAATGGTCCTTCTGCACCCCATTCTCTAACCTCTGCTCTCTGTAACAGGCCCTCTGCAACCCAGTCTCCAAACTCTGCTCTGTAACAGGACTTCTGCACCCCAGTCTTCAACCAATCTCTATGCAACAATCCTTCTGCACCTCAGTCTCCAAACTCTGTTCTCTGCCACAGTCTTTCTGCACCCCATGCTTCAAACTCTGATCTCTGTTATACTCCTTCTGTACCGCAGTCTCCAACCTCTGCTCTCTGTAACATTCATTCTGAACCCCAGTTTTCAAATGCTGCTTTGTGTATCAGTTATTCTGCACCCCAGTCTCCAAACACTGCTCTCTGTAAAAGTCCTTCTGCACCTCAGTCTCTAACGTTTGCTTTCTGCAACAGTCCTTCTGGACCCCAGTCTCAAACCTCTGCTCTCTGTAAGAGTTTTTCTGCACCTCAGTCTCCAGCCTCTGAGCTCTGCAATGATTCTTTTGCACCACAGTCTCCAACGTCTGTTCTCTGCAACAGTCTTTCTGACCCCAGTCTCCAGCTTCTGCTCTCTGTAAGATCCCTCTGCAACCCAGTTTCCAAACTCTGCTCTCTGTGACATTCCTTCTGAACCCCAGTCTCCAGCCTCTGCTCTTTGTAACAGTATTTCTGTACCACAGTCTCCAATCTCTGCTAACTGCAACATTTTTTCGGCACACCACTCTCCAAACTGTGCTCTCTGTAACTGTCTTTCTGACCCCAGTCTCCAACCTCTGTTCCCTGTAAGGATCCTTCTGCACCTCAGTCTCCAATCTATGCTTTCTGCAACGATTCTTCTGAACCTCAGTTTGCAACCTCTGCTCTCTGCAATGATCCCTCTGCACCCCAGTTTCCCACCTCTGCTCTCTGTAACAGTCCTTCTACATCTCTATTTCCAAACTCTTCTCTCTGTACCAATCCTTCTGCACCTCAGTCTCCAACCTCTGCTCTCTTTAACAGTCCTTCTGCACCTCAGTCTCTAACCAATGCTCTCTGTAACAGGCTTTCTGCACCCCAGTCTCCAACCTTTGCTCTCTGTAAAAGTATTTCTGCACCCCAATCTCGAACCTCTGCTCTCTGTAACAGTCTTTCTGCAACCAAGTCTCCAACCTCTTCTCTCTGCAATGATTCTTCTGCACATCAGTCTCCAAACTCTGCTCACTGCAACAGTCCTTCTGCAACCCAGTCTTTAGACTCTGCTCTCTTTAAGATTTTTTTGCGTCCCTTTCTCCAACCTCTGCTCTTTGTAATAGTCCTCCTGCACCCCAGTGTCCAACATCTGCTCTCTGTTAAATTCCTTCTGCACCTCAGTCTGCAACCTCTTCTCTCTGCAACGATCCTTCTGCACCTCAGTCTTCAAACTCTGCTCTCTGCAAGAGTCCTTCTAAACCCCAGTCTCCAACCTCTGCTCTCTGCAACGATCCTTCTGCATCCCAGTCTCCAACAACTTCTCTCTGAACCAGATTTTCTGCACCCCAATCTCCAACTTCTGCTCTCTGCTACAGTACTCCTGCACCCCAGTATCCAACCTCTGCTCTCTGCAATATTTCTTTAGCACCCCAGTATCCAACCTGTGCTCTTTGTAACTGTCAAGCTGCACCCCAGTCTCCAAACTCTGCTCTTTGTAGCGATCCTTCTGCACTTCATTCTTTAACCTCTCCTCTCTGCAATGAACCTTCTGTACCCCAGTCTCCATCCTCTGCTCTCTGTAAGAATCCTTTTGCACCCCAGTCTCCAACGTCTCCTCTCTGTAAAAGTTTTTCTGAACCTCAGTCTCCAAGTTCTGCAATCTGTAACAGTCTTTCTGCACCCCAGTCTCCAACCTCTGCTCTCTATAATAGTCTTTCTGCACCCCAGTCTCCAACATCTGCTCTCTGCAACGATCCTCCTTGTGCCCGGGCTCCAACCTCTGCTATCTGCAACGGTCCTCCTACACCAAAGTTTCTAAATTCTGTTCTCTGTAACAATCCTTCTACACCTCAGTCTCCAAACTCTGCTCTCTGAAATAGTCATTCTGCACCCCTGTCTCCAACCTCTGCTCTACGTAACAGTTCTTCTGCACCCCAATCTCCAAACTCTGCTCTCTGTAACACTCCTTCTGCACCCTAGACTCCACCCTCTACTCTCCGTAAAAGTCCTGCTGAACCTCAGTCTCCAACCTCTGCTCTCTGTAAGATCCTTCTGCAACCCATTCTTTAAACGCTGCTCTCTGTAACAGTCTTTCTGCACCCCAGTCTCCAAACTCTGCTCTCTGCAACGATACTTCTGTACCCCAGACTCCAAACTTTGCTCTCTGTAACAGTCCTTCTGCACCCCAGGATCCTACATCTGCTCTCTCTAAAAGTCCTTCTGAACCTCAGTCTCCAAAATGCTCTCTGTAAAATCCTTCTGCAACCAAGTCTCGAAATTGTGCTATCTGTAACAATCCTTCGGCACCCAAGTCTCCAAAGTCTGCTCTCTGTAACAGGCCTCCTGCATCCCAGTCTTCAACCTCTTCTCTATGCACGGATCCTTCTTCACCTCAGTCTCCAACCTCTGCTCTCTGCAACAGTTCTTCTGTACCACAGTCTCCAAGGTTTGCTCTCTGTAACGGTCCTTCTGCACCACAGTATCAAACCTCTGATTTCTGTATCAGTCTTTCTGCACAACAGTTTTTAAACTCTGCAACAGTCCTTCTTTACCCTAGTCTTTAAACTCTGCTGTCTGTACCAGTCCTTCTGTACTGCAGTCTCCAAACTCTGCTCTCTGTAACCTTAATTCTGCAACCCAGTCTCCAAGCGCTTCTTTCTGTATCAGTACTTCTGCACCCCACTCTCCAACCTCTGATCTCTGTAACATTCTTACTGCACCTCAGTCTCCAAATTCTGCTCTATGCGATAGTTTTTCTACAGCCCAGTCTCCAACCTCTGCTCTGTGCAACAGTTCTTCTACACCACAGTCTCCAACATCTGCTCTCTGCTACAGTCCTCCTTTATTAAAGTCTCCAAACTTTTCTCTCTGCAACAGTCCTTCTGCACCCAGTCTCCAACACCTGCTTCCTGCAACAGTCCTTCTACACCTCATTATAAAACCTCTGCTTTCTGCAATGGTCCTTCTGCACCTAAGTCTGAAACGTCTACTCTCTGTAACATTCCTTCTGCACCTCAGTCTTCCAACTCTGATCTCTGTAAGATCCTTCTGCAACCTAGTCTCCAAACTCTGCCCTCTTCAACGATCCTTCTGCATCACAGTTTCCAAACTATGCTCTCTGTAACAGTCCGGTTGCACCTCTGTCTCCAAACTCTGCTCTCTGTAAGATCTTTCTGCAACCCTGTCTCAAAACTCTGTTCTCTGTAACAGTCCTTCCGCACCCCAGTCTCCAACTTCTGCTGTCTGCAACAGTCCTTCTAAACCCCAGTCTCCAAGCTCTGCTCTATGCAACAGTTCTTCTGCACCCCAATCTGAACCTGTGCTCTCCGCAACAGTGCTTATACACCACAGTTTCCAGCCTCTTCTCTCTACAACAGTCCCTCTGCATCCCAGTCTCCAACCTCTGCTCTATGTAACAATCCTTCTGCACCTCAGTCTCCAAACTCTGTTCTCTGCAACGGTCCTTCTGCACCTCAGTCTCTAAAAACTACTCTGTGAAAAAGTACATCTGAACACCTTCTCCATACTCTGCTCTCTGTAACAGGCCTTCTGCACCCCAGTCTCCCAACTCTGTTCTCTATAAAAATCCTTCTGCACCCCAGTCTCAAAATTTTGCTCTCGAAAACGATTCTTCTGCACCCCAGTCTCCAACATCTGCTCTATGCAACAGTCCTTCTGCACCCCAGTCTTCAACTAGTGCTCTCTGCAAAAGTCCTTCTGCACCTCAGTCTGAAAACTCTATTTTCTACAAGGATCCTTCTTCACCCCAGTCTCCAACCTCTGCTCTCTGTAACAGTCCTGCTGCACCTCGCTCTTCAACTTCTGCTCTCAGTAAGATCCTTGGCAACTTTGTCTAAAAACTCTGCTCTCTGTAGAAGTTCTCCTGCACCTCAGTCTAAAATCTCTGTTCTCTACAAAGATCCTCCTGCACCCCAGTCTCCAATCTCTGTTCTCCGTAACAGTCCTTTTGCACCCCAGTCTCCAAACTCAGCTCTCTGTAACGATCCATCTGCACCTCATTTTCGGAAGTCTACTCTCTGTAACAGTGCTTCTGCACTCCAGTCTGAAACTTCTGCTTTCTGCAATAATCCTTCGGCACACCATTCTCCAACTTCTGCTCTCTGCAACAGTCCTACTGCAACCCAGTCTCCAACCTCTGCTCTCTGCAACGATCCCTGTGCACCCCAGTACCCAACATGTGCTCTATGTAACAGTACTTTTGCACCCATATCTTCAACCTCTGCTCTCTGTAACAGTCCTTCTGCACCTCAGTATGAAAACTCTGTTCTCTGCAACGACCCTTCTGCAACCCAGTCTCCAAAATCTTCTCTTTGTAAAAGTCCTGTTGCACCTCAGTCTCGAATCTCTGCTCTCTGTAAGATCCTTCTGCAACCCTATCTCCAAACTCTGCTCTCCGTAACAACCTTCTTCACCCCAGTCTCCAATCTCTGCTCTCTGCAACAGTCCTTCTAAACCCCAGTCTATAAATTTTGGTTTCTGCAACAGTCCTACTGCACCCCAGGCTCCAACTTCTGTTCTCTGTAACAATCCTTCTTCACTTCAGTTACCAAACTCTGATCTCTGCAATAGTCCTTCTTCACCACAGTCTCCAAACTCTGCTCTCTGTAGCAATCTTTCTGCACCCCAGTCTCAAAACTCTGCTGTCTACAACAATCTTTTTGCACCCCAGTCTCCAAAATCTGCTCCCTGCAACAGTTCTTATGCACCTCAGTCTGACAACTCTGCTCTCTGTAACGATCCTTGTGAACTCCAGTCTTTAAACTCTACATTCTGTAACAGTCTTTCTGCACCTCAGTCTCCAACCTCTGCTCTCTGTTAGATCCTTCTGCACCCCAGTTTCACAACTCTGCTCTCTGTAATATTCCTTCTGCTTCCCAGTCTCCAATCTCTTCTCTCTGTAACTGTCCTTCTGCTCCACAGTCTCCAACATCTGCTCTCTGTAACACTCCTTCTTTACTGCAGTCTCCAACCTCTGCTCTCTGTAACAGTCCTTATTTCCCGCAGTCTCCAACCTCTGCTCTGTGTAAGGGTCCTTTTGCACCCAAGTCTCCAAACTCTACTCTCTGCAACGATTCTCTTGCACCCCATTCTCCAACCTCTGCTCTCTGCAAAAGTCCTTCTGCACCCCAGTTTCCAACATCTGCTCTCTGCAACAGTCCTTCTGAAACTCAGTCTGAAAACTCTGCTCTCTGCAACGATCTTTGTGCACCCCAGTCTCCAAATTCTCTTTTCTGTAATAGTCATTTTGCACCCCAGCCTCAAACCTATGCTCTCTGTAAGATCCTTCTGCACCCCATTTTCCAAATCTGCTCTCTGTAACATTCTTTTTGCTCCCCAGTCTCCAACCTCTGCTCTCTGTATCAGTCCTTCTGCTCCCCGGTCTCCAACCTCTGCTCTCTGTAACAGTCCTTCTGCTCCCCAGTCTCCAACCTCTACTCTCTGTAACAGTCCTTCTGTACCGCTGTCCCCAAATTCTGCTCTCTGTAACGGTTTTTCTGCACTGCAGTCTCCAACATCTCCTTTCTGTATTATTCCTTCTGCACCACAGTTTCCAACCACTGCTCTCTGCAACATTCCTTCTGCACCTCATTCTCCAACCTCTGCTCTCTGTGACAGTTCTTCTGCACCCTTGTCTCCAAACTCTGCTCTCTGCAACAGTTCTTCTGCACCCCAGTCTCCAACGTCTGCACTCTGAAATAGTTCTTCTCCACACCAGTCTCCAACCTCTTCTCTCTTTAACAGTCCTCCTGGAGTGCAGTCCCCAAAATCATCTCTCTGTAAGGGTCCTTCTGCACCCATGTCTCGAACCTCTGCTTTCTGTAACAGTTTTTGCAAGCCAATCTCCAAAATCTGCTCTCTATAACAGTCCTTCTGCACCCCTTCTCCAAACTCTGCTCTCTGTAAAAGGCTTTTGGCACCCCAGTCTCCAACATCTGCTCTCTGTATTAGTCCCTCTTCACCTAAACTGAAAATTCTGCTCTCTTACATGATAAGTTTGCACCCCAGTCTTCAACCTCTGTTCTCTGCAACAGTCCTTCTGCATCCCAGTCTCCAACCTCTACTCTCTGTAAAAGTTTTTCTGCACCAAAGTCTCAAAATTTTGCTCTCTGCAACAGTTTTTCTGTAACCCAGTCTCCAACCTCTTCTCTCTTCAACAATAATTCTGCACCCCAGTCTCCAACATCTGCTCTCTGCAACGATCCTTCTGCACCTCAGTCTCCAAACTCTACTCTCTGCAACAGTGCTTCTGCACCTGAGTCTCCAACCTCTGATCTCTTTAAGATCCTCCTGCAACCCAGTCTCCAAACTGTGATCTCAGTAACAGGCCTTCTGAACCCCAGTCTCCAACCTCTGCTCTCTTTATCGGTACTTCTGCACCCCAGTCTCTAACATCTGCTTTCTGTATCAGTCCTGCACCCCAGTCTCCTACCTCTGTAACAGTGCTTCTGCACCTCAGTCTCCAAACTCAGATCTCTGTAAGATCCTTCTGCAATGAAGTCTCCAAACTCTGCTCTCTTTATCAGTCCTTCTGCAACCCAGTCTCCAATCGCTACTCTCTGCAACGATCCTTCTGCACCCTGTCTCCAACCTGTGCTCGCTGAAACAGCCCTTGTTCACCCAGTCTCCAACATCTGCTCTCTGCAACAGTTCTTCTTTACATCAGTCTGAAAACTCTGCTCTCTGCAACAATCCTTCTGCACCACAGTCTCAAAACTCTGCTCGCTTTAACAGTCCTTTTGTACATAAGTCTCCAACCTCTTCTTTCTGTAAGACCCTTCTGAAACCCAGTCTAGCAAACTCTGCTCACTGAAAAAGTCTTTCTGCACCCCAGTCTCTAAACTCTCCTCTCTGTAACAATAATTCTGAACCTAAGTCTCCAACCTCTGCTCTCTGCAAAGATTCTTCTGCACCCAGTCTCCAACCTCTGTTCTCTGAAAAAGTCCTTTTACACCCCAGTCTCCAACCTCTGCACTCTGTAGCAGTCCTTGTGTACCGGAGTCTCCAAACTCTGCTCTCTTTATCGCTCCTTATGCATCCAAGTCTCCAACATCTGCTTTCTCTATAAGTCTTTCTGAACCCACTCTCTAACCTCTGCTCTCTTTAACAGTCTTTATGCACCTCAGTCTCTAACCTCTGCTTTCTGTAACAGTCCTCCTGCACCCCAGTCTCTAACCTCTGCTCTCTGCAACATTCATTTTGCACCCCAATCTCCTGCCTGTTCTCTCTGTAAAAGTCCTTCTGCACATCAGTCTCCAAACTCTTCTCTCAGCAACTGTCCTTATGCACCCCAGTCTCCAACTTCTGTTCTCTGCAACAGTCCTTCTGCACCTAAGTCTCCAATCTCTGCTCTCTGCCAGAGGCCTTCTGCACTCGAGTCTCCAACCTCTTCTCTCTATAACAGGCCTTCTGCACCCAAGTCTCCAAACTCTGCTCACTTTAACAGTCCTTCTGCACCCCAGTCTCCAACCTGGGCTATCTGCAACAGTCTTTCTACACCTCAGTCTCCATACTTCGCTCACAGTAAGATGCTTCTGCACACCAGTCTCCCAACTTTGCCCTCTGTATCAGTCCTTCTGAACCTCAGTCTCCAATCTCTGCTCTCTGCAACAGTCCTTCTGCACCCCAGTCTCCAAACTCTGCTCTCTGTATGATGCTTCTGCATCCCAGTCTACAACCTCTGCTCTATGTAACAGTCCTTCTACACCCTTGTCTCCATAATCTGCTCTGCAACAGTTTTTCTGCACCCCAGTCTCCAACCTATGCTCTCTGTAATATAATTTTGCACACCTGTCTCCAAACTCTGCTCTCTGGAACAGTGTTTCTGTACTGCAGTCTGCAACCTCTGCTCTCTGTAATGGTCCTTACGCACCAAAGTCTCCAAACTCTGCGTTATGTATCAGTCATTCTGCACCCCAGTCTCCAACCTCTGCTCTATGTAACAGTCCTTCTGCACTGCAAACTCCAACCTCTGTTCTCTGGAAAAGTCATTTTGCGCCCCAATCTCCAACCTCTCCTCTCTGCAACAGTCGTTCTGCAACTCAGTGTGCGAACTCTGCTCTCTGTAATATTTTTCTGAAACCCAGTCTTCAACCACTGCTTTCTGCAATGGTCCTCTGCACGGAAGTCTCCAAACTCTGATCTCTACAACAGTTATTCTGCACCCCAGTCTAAAACCTCTGCTCTCCGTAACGGTCATTCTGTACCGCAGTCTCCAAACTCTGTTCTCTGTAAGGGTTCTTCTGCATCACATTGATCAACTTCTGCTTTCTGTATCAGTCCTTCTGCACCACATTCTGGAAACTCTGCTGTCTGTATCAGTCCTTCTGCACTTCAGTCTGCAACGTCTGCTGTCTGCAATAGTCCATATAAACCCAGTCTCCAATTACTGCCCTCTGCAACATTCCTTTTGCACCCCAGTCTCCAACATCTGCTCTCTGCAACAGTCCTTCTCCAACCCAGTCTCCATCCTCTGATCTCTGCAACAGTCCTTCTGCACCCTAGTCTCCAACCTCTGCTCTCTGTAACAGTCTTTCTGAACCTCAGTCTCCAAACTCTGACATCTGCAAAAGTCCTTCTTCACCCCGGTCTCCGATATCTGCTCTCTGAAACAGTCCTTCTGCACCTCAGTCTGAAAACTCTGCTCTCTGCAAGGATCCTTGTTCACCACAGTCTCCAAACTCTGCTTTCTGTAACAGTTTTTTTGCAACTCAGTCTCCAACCTCTGCTCTCTGTAACAGTCCTTCTGCACCCCATTCTCCAAACTCTGCTCTCTGTAAAATCCTTCTGCACCTAAGTTTCCAAACTCTTCTCTCTATAGCATTCCTTCTACACCCAGTCTCCAACCTCTGCTCTCTGCAACGGTCTTTCTGCACGCCAGTCTCCAACCTCTGTTCTTAGCAACGGTCTTTCTGCATCCCAGTCTCCAAACTCTGCTTTGGGTATCATTTCATCTGCACCTCCGTCTCCAATTTCTGCTCCATGTAAGATCCTTCTGCAACCCAGTCTCCAAACCTTGCTCTCTGGAACAGTCCTTCTGCACCCCAGTATCCGAACTCTGGTCTGTGCAACAGTTCGTCTGCACCCCAGTCTCCAACCTCTGCTCTCTGAAAGATTCTTCTGCACCCCAGTCTCCAAACTCTGATCTCTGTAACAGTCCTTCTTTACCCAAGTCTCCAACCTCTGCTCTCTGTAAAAATCCTTCTGCACCTCAGTCTCCAACATCTGCTCTCTATAACGATCCTTCTGCACCCCATTCTCAAACCTCTGTTGTCTGCAAGAGTCCTGCAGCACCTCAGTCTCCAAATTCTGCTGTCTGCAACAATCCTTCTGCACCCCAGTCTCCAAATTCTGCTCTCTGCAACAGTTCTTCTGCACCCCAGTCTCCAATATCTACTCTCTGAAACAGTCCTTCTCCAACCCAGTCTCCAACCTCTGCTCTCTGTAACACTCCTTCTGTACCGCAGTCTGTAACTTCTGCTCTCTGTAAAAATCTTCTGCACCCCAGTCTCCAAATTTTTCTCTCTGCAACAGTCCTTCTTCACCCAAGTCTCCAACATCTGCTCTCTACAACAGTTCTTGTACACCGCAGTCTTCAACCTCTG
>NW_027524375.1:0-15000 GCF_052094955.1 Ictidomys tridecemlineatus
GCAGATTGCAGAATCACGTCGGTTATACATCCACAACTCTGTGTGCATTTATGCACGCCTTTTTTTTTTCTTCCTTCCTTCCTTCCTTCCTTCCTTCCTTCCTTCCTTCCTTCCTTCCTTCCTTCCTTCTTGTTTTTTCTTTTCTTTTCTTTTTTTTTTTTTTTTTTTTTGAGAGAGGAGGGGGGGGGAGAGAGAGAGAGAGAGAGAGAGAGAGAGAGAGAGAGAGAGAGAGAGAGAGAGAGAGAGAATTTTTAATATTTATTTTTTAGTTCTTGGCGGACACAACATCTTTGTATGTGGTGCTGAGGATCGAACCCGGGCCGCACGCATGCCAGGCGAGCGCGCTACCGCTTGAGCCACATCCCCAGCCCCTTTTTTTTTTTTTTTTAATATTTAGTGTTTAGTTTTCGGGGAACCCAACATCTTTATTTTTATTATTATTATTTTTTAAACTTTTTTTTTAATTTTGTTTTGAGACAGAGAGAGAGAGAGAGAGAGAGAGAGAGAGAAGAGAGAGGAGAGAGAATTATTTAATATTTATTTTTCAGTTTTTGGCGGACACAACATGGTTGTATGTTGTATGTGGTGCTGAGGATCGAACCCGGGCGCACGCATGCCAGGCGAGCGCACTACTGCTTGAGCCGCATCCCCAGCCCTAAACTTATTTTTATTTATTTTAGTTTTTATTTGGTGCGATCTAACCCAGCGCCCCATGCTACCAGTTGAGCCACACACCCAGCCCCTAAGTTTTACCCTTCCCCCCCCCCCTCTCTCTCTCTCTCTCTCTCTCTCTCTCTCTCTCTCTCTCTCTCTCTCCCCCTCCCTCCCTCCCTCCCTCCCTCCCTCCCTCCCTCCCTCTCCCCCTCCCCCCCTCCCCCTCCCCCTCCCTCTCCCTCTCCCTCTCCCTTTCTCCTCTTCCTGTTGCTGAAAGCTTGGCCCAATCCAATAAGGATGGCAAGGTCTTGAGACACAGGAAAAAAGGCTTATGGCAGCGCCGGCAAAGCAAAAAACATGGGGACTCTGGTCCCCAAAGGCTGTGACTCTGCACGTCAGCAACAACAGGAGGTTTCGTACAGGAGATTCAAAGGCCACCTTGCACTTCTTCCTGGCCGCGGTTGTGATTCGGCTTCTTACTTTTGAGAAGACTCATTTCTGACATCCTCTGGTCTCCAAAGTCTACATGACATTCTTGACTATGCTGGGCGTGGACTCAAGGACAGATAAGTCTGCCTAAAACAGGGAAGAAAGGTGATATGATTTCCCCTGGATTGAATCCAGAAGTCAACATCCTATCTCGGTCTGTGATAACACCTGTGGTGGTGTTATCCCTTCCCCTTCCCTCTCCTTTCTCTATTTGCTGGTTAAAGCTCGAGGTCTCTGGAGGTTGCCTGAGTTACTCCCAGGACCTCACCTTCTCTTGTGAGTAGCTGAGGGGGCGGTTGCTGGACGCTGTCTCACCATTCTGATCTTTCACTACTCTTACTGTTCTCTTCCAGGACTTTTGGATCGACTTCCTTCTTCCAAGGATGGTGGAATGATGACAAAGGTGATGGTATTGGAGATATGGAACTCTTTTTATTTGGGGGGGGGGTGGGGGGGTTGTTTTTCCTCCTGGATGGCTGTCAAACCTGCGGCAGCACACACATCGGTCCATCTCGAAGTGGAGAATCTCTAAAGGATCTTCAGGGAAAGCGTGGACAAGGAGGATTCAGTCCCGGGAGACTCTTGACAGGAGATGGGAAATCCCCGCCCTCCCCCCCCCCCCCATTTCTTCTGGAAAATACCTAATACCAATAAAGGCAGGACAAAATGCAGCACAGGCTGGATGGCTGGCTGGCTGAGGTTTATATAGCGCCGAGTAGGTCTACAGGTAAAATTGGATCCCAGAGCAACTGTGCAGTGACTCAGGGTCCTTCCCTTTCCCAGCCGTCCGTCCCCTAAGGCTTTCTCAGTTGGCTAATCCTCCACACTTAGGAGTGGTGAAGGTGGGACACACGTTTTAGGCTTGCTTGGCTTCTTCAGTCGGATCTCATCTTGCCACCGGGTCAGAAACACAAGCATATACACGTGGATGTTTCCACCCTGTGGAACTGGGGAGTTCACAGTGAGTGGTCTGCGGTCTCAAAAGGGCAGCCCCGTTGGTTGCAGTCACCGAACGCTAGGTGGCGCAAAGCTACCGTCATTTTGGAAGGCCTGCCTGAGTTCCATTTCCAGTTTCGATATAATCTATCTACATGTATAGACATAGATAGACAGACAGACTTAGATATCGATATCCATATACAGATCACTAAGCTGCAAGCCGCCGCGTCATGTCTTCCTCTCTTCCCTCAGCCTATTGAGTCCCTGGAGAGACAGATGGGCAAGGGCCTCAGTGCCCGCTCTGTTGTTCCCCCGGCGGGGCCCCCCCCCCCCCCCCCCCGCCCCATACAGTAAAGTCCGGGAAGCACTGGGCGGTGGGGGGGACATACCGCTTTCACCCCTGGAACTCTTTTTTTTTTTTGGGGGGGGGGGGGGTTGGTCGTTTTTCCTCCTTTAGCCTTTAAGATGTCCCACCTAGGAGATAGCTTCTGTGCCTCTGCCCGACCCTTGGAATTTGAACTATAATCCACACTTCCCCCATCCCACTAACTCCAATTCCCCAGCAGTAGTTCGCTCCCAAGGCTGTCACCACTAGAGGTCCATGGTAAACACCTTCCCCCACCCCTGAGAGCTATGAGGGAGGGCCTGGATGAGTTTAAGAGAGAAATAAACCAAAACAAAACAGTGATGTTTCCCCATTTCTCTCTGTGTGTGTGTGTGTGTGTGTGTGTGTGTGTGTGTGTGTGTGTGTGTGTGTCTCCAGTGTGTACCTGTCTGCTGCGCACCAAACCCAAGCAGGATGGATTTGGGCCTGGGGGAAGGAGAGGGAGGCCCTTCCTGGGTTTACTTTCTGGGGAAGAAGAGACAAAGGAAAAAAGGTGAGGGTGTTGCCCAGCCATCAAGACCGTTTGTGGACCAATGCCCAAGGCCCTGCCCTGGGTTTCTTCCCCAGGCTAGCATCACAAAAGAAACAAAAGTAGTGAACAAAGAGAGACTCAAACAACCCAAACAGGCAAGGAAATCTCATCGCAAAGTGCCCACCGGGAAAGGGGAAAAAAAAGAAAAAAGGAAAAAAAAAAAGAAAAAAAATCATCAAGATGCCTCCCGTGCTGTGCTGGACAGCGTTAGAGCTCGCCTAGCATATTCGAGGCCCTGGGTTGGATCCTCAGCTCCAGATAAAAAGAAATTAATAACACAAACACATTCTTTCCAACTAGGCCAAATAAATAAATAAAAGAAATCAAGACACTAGAAGAGACCTTGCCCACACAGAGAAAGGGCGGGGTGGGGGGTTGGGGGGAGATCCACATGGAAATCACTCTACCCTTGGCATTCCAATAGCCGAATACATCTCCCCATACTCATGTCAGGGTTTCCTTGGTGGGGATGGAACCAGAAACCAGCCCCTCACGCAGGCTCATCCTGGACCCTGGAACTGGGGACTGAACACAGACACAGTTTACCACTGAGCTAAACCAACATCCCCTTTTTATAAAGATATTTTTATACATTTTTGGTAAATCCATTGATTTATGAGTTGAACCCAGAAGCACTCACTTGACCAGTGACTGAGCCACATCCTCATATTCAATTTATCTATCTATCTATCTATCTATCTATCTATCATCTATCTATCTATCTATCTATCTATTCGTTTGTTTTCTTGCTTGCTTTCTTGCTTGCTTGCTTGCTTGCTTGCTTGCTTGCTTGCTTGCTTGCTCGCTCGCTCGCTCGCTCGCTCGCTCGTTCGTTCTAGTTAAAGCTTGGTCCCCGGGGTTTCAAAAACTGACTTCCAGACCACTCACGTATAAAGGAATCAAGCCTTTATTAAAGCACAACTAGCGGCGACTGACCAGAAGAACATACAGCTGTTCCCCTGACCAGCCTCAAACAATTGCAAGGGTGCTCCTTATAAGCCTGAAACCTGCAAAAGGGACGTTTTGGGGGGAGGGGGCGTCTAGCTAATGCAAACAAGCCAAGTTCCAGAAGCTGGAGAGTGAAGTCAGGCGGAGGGACGCTCAGCCAATCACAATCAGCCTAGCCACTCCAGTGACAGAAGCGTAGCCCCGTTATGGGCTAGTTACAGAAACAACGTCCCATGTCCTTCCTTAAAGGTTTCTATAGCAAAAGGCAAAGAACATCTTGCCCCAGTCATGACCCTTCTACTTGGCCTGGTTGTTTTACAGAATGGAGACGTAAAACAAAACGGAATCCCATTTGCTTTTACTATCACCAATTTTCTTTTGGAGACAGGGGTCTCGCGAGGTTACTTTCGCTATGAGCTTACAATCCTTCTCTGAACCTCCTCCTGATCCCCTTGGGGGGGGGGGGGGACAGACACAATATCTTTACCTTATCGGCTTGTTTGTCCCTTTGTTTTTGGTTCTGTGGTGCTCAGGATCAGGATCGAATCCACCGCTCCACACGTCCCAGGCCAGTGCTCTACTACCGAGCTAAAACCCTAGCCCAAGCTTTGCATTCTAGAATGCATACATTTCCTTCTTCGCTGAAGGAACACAGACACATTTATTGTACAACAAGCCCAGACATCTTCACATCACAGTTGCCTAGAAGTCCTACATACGTTCGTTGACCTTTGACTTTGGAAGCCACGCTCAGAATCTATGACTCTGGCCAGATAACTGCCGCGATGTGGTTTTTGCTCACCAACAGTTGGACCTAGGTGAACAGCTTGGACTCAAGTGGACAAATACTCTTATGCATTCAGGCAACAGTGCCACTCACCTGGTACAGGAGTGTTCTTTCAACAAACGATCACAAAACAAACCCTTACTTATTCAATCAAAACTAACAGATGTGAAAACTGGTCATTAATGGCACAGATCTTTTTATTTATTTTTTATTTTTTTGAGAGAGTGAGAGAGAGAGAGAGAGAGAGAGAGAGAGTTTTTAAATATCTAGTTAGTTAGTTAGTTAGTTAGTTAGTTTTCGGCGGACACAACATCTTTGTTTGTATGTGGTGCTGAGGATCGAACCCGGGCCGCACGCATGCCAGGCCAGCGTGCTACCTACCGCTTGAGCCACATCCCCAGCCCCAAGCACAGATCTTTTTTCTTTTCTTTTCTTTTTTTTTAATCTGAATGTTACACCGAATTCAAGTGGTAGAACTTCCACATGTGTCACTGACTGCGGGATAAGTTTAGAGCTTCGGTACAATACACGTTCTAATAAAAAGGGCACTACTCTCGTGTAGTGTAGGAAACCTATATGTCTTTAAGTGTACCGACTTTTGAATAATAAAAAAATCTCTCACACACAGCATACTACTCTAGTCCCCAGATGTGCACACATCCCCAGTGGCAGAGATGGAGATGTGGGGTGATTCAGGAGAATCACAAGACTAAGCCCAGCCTCAGCAACTTACGGAGCCCTGCGGTAACGAGAGAGAGAGAGAGAGAGAGAGAGAGAGAGAGAGAGAGAGAGAGAGAGAGAGAGAGAGAGAGAGGGGGGGGGGAGGTGTGTAGGTGTTGGGGGGTGTTGCCCAGAGGCAAAGCATCTCAGAAGGAAGAGGGGGAATTTATTATAATAAGAAAACATAAGAACTAAACCTTTACAGCAGCAAAACTCTGATGACTCTGCTGACACTCTGTTGTTTTAACGCATCCGAGGCCTGGCAAGGTTATCAAACAGAAAAAGTGATTTTCTGGATGGAAATTCTAAATATTTGTTAGCCAATGGGCAGATAACCCACCCTGAAAGTCAATGTAGCTTCACCTGTGATGACGGAGGGGGGGGGAAGGGAAAAGAGAAAGGAAAAAGGATATGGGTTTTGACATGAGCCTCAGTGGCTGAGCAGTGAGACTTATACTCAAAGCATATAAAGTGGACCCCTGTTACATTTTCTGACCCCCACCACCACCACCTCCCCCCACCCCTTTTCCTCGATTCGACAGTTGGGAGAAAATTTTTTTAAAAAGACAAAAAAGGACAAACAACAGCAGCAACAACCGCAGCAGAAACAACAACCACCTTACCGAATTTCTGAATTTACATGAGTGAATTACTCTTCTTGATTCTCAGTCACATAGTTGATACTTTTCATGGTTTTTGGTTTGTTTGTTTGTATGTAATTCAAAAAAAAAATCAGAAGAAATTATTGGTATTCATTGCATACAGAGTGACCCATGTTAGCTTATCTCTCAGTTGCAAAGAAGGGGGGGGGCGCAAGGGGGAAGGGGTTGGTGTTGGTGATGGTGGCAAAAAGCAACCTGGAACCTGCTTTACCTAGGCTACTGGTTTGATCAAGTCTTCCTTGCATGGATGTGTTGTAGGGACAAATGAGGCAAGGCACCGACCGAACAGAGCAGGAAATGGGGTTTTATTTGGCCGCTGCCAGGTTCAGAGGACACGGCTTTTGCTGTCATGAATGAATCAATCCCCTGAACCCCGAGTTCAGGTAGTTTCAGAGTTTTATACCGAGCACGTAAGGGGAGGGGCTCAGAAATTCACGGTCTGCAGAAGTTCACATAAAAGCAGCTTTTTCCTCTCACTGTTCTGGGCATGTGAACCCTTCGAGGACAACACCTGAGAAGGGGAGAGCTTCTTCCCCCCTGTCTAGTCTCTCCCTGCCAGCTGTAACCATGGAGTCCAGTCGGTAACTTCTCGTATCTTAACAATGTAGACCTCTGGGTGAAGCCCAGCTCAAGGCCAGAGGCCTTGTTTGCACATTTCTTCAAAGTACTGTTCTGGATATGTTTGTGAAAAACTAGTAAGGGGGTTTCCAGCACCTGGAGTGCTGGTGTCTTCTCGGCCAGTGGCCAAGTAAACAGGGCGACACGAAAATAGGAAGTTTATCCACCTCGAATTCTTTTGCAGAGACTCCCTTGCTGACAGACCTAAAACCAGTCTGGGTGAAGATTTCTGAAGAGGCCCAGTTAAGACTTTTCAGTGGAGAGAGGGGGTGCCACTTCAGATGATGAATCGCAAAGACACCTTGAACTCACCCAAACATATCACATATTTTAAGATTCTACTCATTCAGGGCAGAGAGTAAGCAGTTTTACCTAACAATGGTTTGGTTTCAAAAGGCTTTTTTTTTTTTTTTTTTTTTTTTTATCTAATCCCCTGCTTTTCCCTTAGAGCTCTTCTCTTTTCTCTTAGAAAACTCTACTCTTAGTCAGAGGTCCAAATCTCCATTCAAATGACACGGGGGGGGGGGGGGGGGGAGAAAAGAAAAAAAAAAAAAATCTCTCAAGCACTTGGACCCCTCCTGCCCCAAACGAAAAAAAGTTCCGGGTGATCAATGAATTTAAAAAGCAGGAAAAATGAATCATTAGCAGAAATGAACATAACCACAGTTACTACTTTGTAAGAATTGGAAAGAATTACCCAGGGCAGAGCTTCCAATTGAAACCCTGTAATTATTAGACAACAAACAAACACACAGACAGACAGACAGACAAACAAAAACCCTGAAGTACAAGAGACTGTCTCCTTCTGTCTCTATAACTTACACACACACACACACACACACACATTTCCGTCTCTTTCTCCACACCAAACTCTTTTTAATCACTTGATTTTTCAGTTTCTCACTTAGTGGAGCACCCCTTTTCTTTAGGATCAATCTCCTCCTAGGTTTCTTTTTATACCAAAGGGTTGGGGGGCAAGTGACACATGATCCAGGAGAAGGAGGCCAAAGCAATCAGGGTATTAAGGAACATCAGGAGAGAGAAATGAAATGCTGGTGGACACATTGAACAAATGCTCTGAAACAAGTGATATCCAAATTAACCTCTTAGTTTAGTTTTAAACCAAACGGTCAGCATAAATGCAGAGTTAGAGAGACAAAATGACCCTTAAAACAGATACGGGAAACCATACTGGAATTTGAAACAGGCTGGGAATTGTGAACAGCCTGGAGAGGCCATATTTTCCTTCCTTCAGGGGCAGTGGGAGAGACTTTGCACTGCCTGTTGTTATGTAAATTAGAACTGAGACCTGCCCCAAGCAAGCCCGGTTTAGTGTAAGCATCTTACTTCCCCGCCCTGATAACTGGCACCCCAGCCTGGCAGAAAACAAATTTTCCCTTGCAGACAAACTGGTAGGAACCCAAAGTGGCTGGAACCACGCCTCCCCCCCCCCCCCCAAAAAAAAAAAAAAAAAAAAAAAAGAACACAATGGCACAGAGAAGGAATAGTACAAGTACCTGCTTTATCTAGGTTACTGGTCTGATAAAGTTGACACTTTGTTGGGGGTATTTCAATCTCACCTCGACCCCTGACCTGCCCCTCTCAAGAGTTTGTGAAAGATGCAAACTGATTTTTACATGTCTCTGTCAATTCCTACATCGTCTGGATGGATCCAACCGTGGCCTATCAGTCTGACTGAAATGAATCCTGGCAGTGGCCAGCATGCCTGACCTCCAGATTACTTTTTGTGGTGTTCGGAGAAGAGTTGTGGTGTGATTTCATGTTTTAGACTTTGTCGAGATTGGGTTTATGTTCCATTCTATGGTCAACTTTGGTAAACATTCCGTATTCACTTTAAAAGAAGGTCTGCTGGGGCTGGGGTTGTGGCTCAGTGGTAAAGCGCTCGCCTTGCATGTGTGAGGCCCTGGGTTCGATCCTCAGTACCACATAAAAATAAATAAATAAAACAAAGGTATTGTGTCCAACTACGACTGAAAAATCAATATTTATTAAAGAAAAAAAAAAAAGGAAGAAGGTCTGCTGTGCAGTGGTGGCCTTGCAGTGTTCTGAGCATGCCCATTAGGTGTGGGTTGTTCGTGATGTGCTTCTGCTGTCCTTTGTTACTGATTATTTATTTATGGCCTATGTCATCAGCTGCTAAGGGACGAGTGTTCTCGTCTCTTTGCCATAATTGATGTATCCATCTTTTCTTTTAATTCTCTCTGGTTTTCATGTAGGTATTTATTTATTTCTTTCTAAACATTTTTTTTTTTTAAGCTGTAGATGGACACAATGTCTTTATCTTTATTTATTTATTTATTTTTATGTGGTGCTGAGGATCGAACCCAGGGCCTCACGAATGCAAAGGCAAGCGCTCTACCGCTGAGCTACAATCCCAACCCTCATGTAGGTATTCTGAGGTTATTGAATGATTTGCACACTACCTTAAGATTGTTTAATGCTTCCTCAAAGATCTGACTGTTTATCAAGGTGCTACGTTCCTCCTACGCCTGGCAGTGATTGTCTTGTGTGTACCTTGAAGTCATACTGAAAATAAATAAGTGACTGAGTACAGTGGCCTATGCCTGTCATCCCAGATGCTCTCTCTCTCTCTCTCTCTCTCTCTCTCTCTCTCTCTCTCTCTCTCTCTCTCTCTCTCTCAGCTGAGGCAGGAGGATCGAGAGTTTAAAGCCACCCTCAGCAAAAGTGAGACACTAAGCAACTCAGTGAGACCCTGTCTCTAAGTAACATACTAGATAGATAGGTAGGGCTAGGGGATGTGGCTCAGTAGTCAGTGAGTGCCCCTGAGTTCAATCCCTGTTTACAGGCCTCCTCCAATAAATAAACAAACAGATAGATAGATAGATAGATAGATAGATAGATAGATAGATAGATAAATAAATAAATATGTTTATTTTGTCTATTTAGGTGATGATGATGATGATGATGATGATGATGATGATGATGATGATGATTTTAATGTGGTGCTGGGATTGAACCCTGTGCCTCATGCGTACTTGGTAAGTGCTGTACCACTGAGCCACAACACCAGAATGACAACACCGTGAAGTGCTCTTGCTCAGACTGTGGTCTCCTGTGTGGCTGGGGAGGGCAGGGGTTGGGTCCATTTAGGGCTGACAGATATTGTTGCCCTGCTACGTCTTAGATGAAACAGTGCGTAATATGTGCACACAGATCAAAATGAAGGTAGAGATGGCAAGCTCTCTCCAGCTTTATTTATCCCAGAGCATGTGGTGTTTCAGTCTAGGGCAACAGACCATGCTTTTTAGCTAAGGCAGCCTCTCTTAGAGCCCTGTTCTTCTTATTACCAAGTGCCTAAATGTAAAATGTGGCTCTGTGATATGGATACATAAAAAATAAAAAATAAAAAAAGATAAAATGGCCAAACAGACAAAATAGAACTCCACAAGGAAGCATCCTTTTTCCTATTAGGATTAGTATTTTTTTTTTTTTTTTTTCCCCTCCTGTTTCGTAGTATGTTGTCGGTGGACAGCACACCTTCTTTCTATTTGTTCCTTTTTGTATGGCGTGCTAAGGCTCAAACTCTGTGCTAGGCCGGCCCTCTGCCACTGACCCAAAGATACAGACAGCCCCTAGACAAGAAAGGATTCTCAGAGGCTGGTCATCTTCCAATGTTTTTGTACAGAAAAAGGAGGAAACACAAAGCCCAAAGACCAGAAGATCAAATTCCCAAGCAACCGATTTCAAACTGATTTTTACATGTTTCTGTCAATTCCTACATCGTCTGGATAAATCCAAGCGTGGCCTATCGGTCTGCCTGTCTAATGGTGGCTTCACCGCGGTGGTGGTTTCGGTTTTGAACTCTCACACCGCCCGTGTCCCCCGCCGGATTCTCTAGGGGTGCTGGGCAGACTGCCGGCGCCTCCCGCTGCTGCGGGGGACCCTGGGGGAGGGGGGGGGAGGCGGCGGCTGGTGGCACGTGTCCGGGTGACTTTCTACGACCCCTGCGGAGCGGATCACGCTGACACCGACCGAGGTTCCGCGTCCCTTCAGCCTGATTTGGTTGACGGTTTTCGAGCTCCCCCTGGTGTCCGCTTTTATAGGAGAGGAGCGTCTTCATCCAATTCTGAGAAGTATCTGTTCACGTCCTTGGACCATGGATCCATTGGATTATTTGTTCGATTCTTTTTTTTTTTTTTTTTTCTTTTTGCTTTCTGTCCCGCCCCCACCCCCGTTGTTGTTGTTGTTGTTGTTGTTGTTGTTGTTGTTGTTGTTCGCTCTGGGGCAAGGGCCCAGGCTTTTTAGCCGAGGCAGCCGCTCTTAGAGCCCTGTTACAGCTTCTGATTACCAAGTGCCTAAAGGTAAAATTTGGCTCTGTGACCCAATGGAAAATGACTTCCCATTCGAGAATATGCTCATTTCTTAGGGAAAACAACAACAGCAGCAGCAACAGACACAGCACCCCCCCCCCCAAAAAAAAAAAGATAAATAAAAACACAAATACAAATAAGAATTCATGGGCTGGAGATGTGGCTCAAGTGATGATAACACGCTCCCCTGGCATGCATGGGGCGCTGGGTTCGAGCCTCAGCACCACATAAAATAAAACAAAGATGTTGTGTTCACTGCATACTGAAAAATAAACATTAAAAAATATTCAAAATATTCTCTCTCTCTCTCTCTCTCTCTCTCTCTCTCTCTCTCTCTCTCTCCCCCCCCCCCCCCGCCTCTGCCCTCTGTCTTTATAAAAGAAAAATAAGTAAAAGTTAAAAAAGGGGCTGGGGATGTGGCTCAAGCGGCAGCGCGCTCGCCTGGCATGCGTGCGGTCGGGGTTCGGCCCTGAGCACCACGTAACGAAGATGTTGTGTCCGTCCACCGAAAACTAAAAAGTAAATATCAAAGTTCTCTCTCACTCTCTCTTAAAACAAAACAGAACAAACGAACAAACAAAAAGAAAGATAACGTGGCCAGACAGACAAAATGGAACTCCACAAGGAAAAATCCCTTTTTCCTATTATGATCGGTATTCTTTTTTTTTTTTCTTTTTTGGAGTAGTTGTAGGTGGACGTGCAGCACGCCTTCTTTCGACTTGTTCCTCCTTTTTGTATGCCGCGCTAAGGCTCAAACCCAGTGCCTCCTATGTGCTAGGCCGGCCCTCTGCCACTGAACCACAGACATAGAGGAGGAAGGATTCTCAGAGGCTGTTCATCTTCCCATTTTTTTTGGGGGGGGGGTACAGAAACAGGCGGGAACCCCAAGCCCAAAGACCGGCAGATCAAATTCCCAAGCAACCGATTTCGACGGGTTTTTACGTGTTTCTGTCCCTTCCTCCATTCTCTGGATGGATCCGACCGCGGCCTAGCAATCTGCCTGCCTAACAGTGGCTTCACCGTGGTGGTTTCGGTTTTGAAGTCCCACACCGCCCGTGTCCCCCGCCGGGTTCTCTAGGGGTGCTGGGCCCATCTGCCTGCGTCTCGCGCCCGCCGCTGTGGCGTGGCGACCCGGCTGGTGGGACGTGTCCGGGTGACTTTCTACGACCCCTGCGGAGGAGCGGATCCCGCTGACGCCCTCCGAGGTTCTACGACCCCTGCGGAGGAGCGGATCCCGCTGACGCCGACCGAGGTTCCTCGTCCCTTTCGCCCGATTTGGTTGACGGTTGTCGAGCTCCACCTGGTGGCCGCTTTTATGGGAGCGTCTTCTCATCGGAAGTCGCCAAGGCGTGATATTCGGCGGCGGTGGCCGAGACAGAGTTCCAGGAGCTGGGCGGCGCCGGCGGAACTGTCTCGGTCGCCCTGGGCTGGGCCGATGTGGCCCGTTGGCGGGATATTGGACCGGCGGGCTTAGTGTGTGTGTGTCGGTTGTCTTCTCTCCCTGCTCGGTCCGGGCCGCGGGCGCCTCGGGTGGCGGTCCGAGCGGCTCCTTCGGTGGCACGGGCTTCGCTTTGGCCCGGTCTGGGTCGGCCGCCGGGACTTCTGTCTTTTTTTTTTTTTTTTCTTTTTCTCCCGCTTCCTCTCCCTCTCTCTCGTGGGTTTTGGCCGCGAATGTGCTGGCCCGGCCTCGCCGCGTTCCCTCTTTGGGGGCCGCCGCCCGGGGCTTGTCCTGATGGCTATGCCCGGCGTCCTTCGGTGGTGGGTCGCCTTAGCGTGTTCCCCGCCCGCCCCCCGATCCCGCTCGCTGGGGATGGTGGTCCCCGCCTCTCGTCTGTGCCTTCGTCAACGAGGGTCGACCAGTTGTCCCTAGGGGCTCTGGATCTCGGTGATGGGCTCGATTTCGCGGTCCGCCGACCGTGACTCCCTTCGGGGAAGGCGGCAGTGGTGAGTGAACTGTTCCCCATTGCCCCGGTCGCGGTTGTCTTGGCCCGAGTTGGCCGTTTTCTGCCATCGGGTAGGTGCTGACACGGTGTCCTCTGGCCTGTGCCGCCAGAGGGAGGGAGCTTGGGCCTCCGGGTGCGTGCGGGGCTCTGGGCTGATGGGATGGCCCGGACCCGTTCCCTCTGGAGCCGTCTGCCTCGGGCCTGCGTGCGACGGCTCTTTGGTGCGCCTGGAGTGCCCTCGCGGTGGTGCCACCTCCGGCCGGCCGGTCTCCTGGCGCCGGAGGGCGGTGGGGGAGGTGGCGGGTGGTCCTTTACCGCCCGTGCGCTCCCCGCTGCGGGCGCCGAGGGCGGTGTGACGACGACGCTCGCTTCCATGGCTCCGAGCCGCGTGTCAGGCGTTCCCCGTTCCGTGTCGTCGGCCGCTCTCCCTGGGGTGTGGGGCCGGCGAGGCCGTAGCAGGCTCCTCTTGAAGCGGTCCTCGCCGGGTCTCCCCCCGCTCCCCGGGTCTCTCCCGCCCACCCTGCTGATCGATGTGGTGACTTTGCGCTCTCCTGGGCCGGACCAAAGCCGCGCCAGGCGAGGGACGGACATTCATGGCGAATGGGCCAGCTCTTCTCGTCCTGCCCGCGGGCCCCTCGCCTTCCCTCCCCGCCCGTTCGCGGTGCGGGGAAGGGCGGGGGTGCGGAACCCGGCCTCGACCTCGCTCCCGGGGTCCTCTGACGTAGCGGGTGCTTCCCGCCCGCCGCCCGCTCTGGGCGGCCAAGGGCCGTGCGTGTGGCCCTCCCCGCGTCGGGGAGGGCTGCCGCCGTGCCGCGTCGGCGCGACGGCGCGCCTCTGCTTCGGTGCTCCTGGGGCGCTCCGGGTCGTTTCCTGAGGTGCCTGAGGCTGAGCCGGTGTGTGCTGTTCCCGGTCCCGGTGCCGCTGCCGCGGCCGGCCGCCGCCTCGCTGTCAGTCTCGCCCCGTCTGCGGGGGTTTCTGAGGCGAGTGCCTGAAGGGGAAGAACAGTTGTTGCTTCGCTCGGGGGATCGAGGCGGTAAGCTCGACAGCGTTGACCGTTCCCTCTCCGTGGGGGGCGGGTCGCGTTGTCGTCCCCAGCGCCGAGTGGCGCGGGGAGTGTTAGGCGAGCGGGCGCCCGTGCGCTCTTCCCTGCCTCCCTTGGGGGAAGGGAGATGCTGCCCGGGCGTGCGAGCGATTGTGGCGGGACGCCGAGCAGGGGCCGGTCCGGCCCCCGAGGCGATGGTCGCCTTGGGGTGTCCCCGGCCGCGAACGCTCCAGAAGCCTCGTGCTTGCCCATACCGCAGATCCCCCCTCGCTGTCTCGGCGGCCGGTCGGGAGAGGAGCCGGGCTGGGTGCGGCCCACCCTCAGTGAGGAACGTTTCTCTAGCGATCCGTGAAGGGCGTGCCTCGCGTGGGGTACCGGATTCCCCCATTGGCCGCCCCCTGCCTTGTGCGCTACGCTACCGTCGGTGGTGTGTGTAGGCGAGAGTTCCCCCCTCCCCGCCGTCTGGGAGGGCAGGGGTCCGCCGGCCCCCCGCGGGTGGGGGCCGAGCGCTTGCTCTTTGTGCCTACCGCGGCCCGCGCCTCCCCCCTTCGAGTCGGGGGAGGGTTCCCGCTGGGCCTGGCCGGGCCTCCTGGCGCATGTTGGGCCGCTGGTGCCGCGTGTGCGTGCGCGCGGTGGCGGCGGGGCTCTGTTCGCGCGGCCGGGGGTTGGGGGGCCCCGCGTCCCTCTTTCCCCCTCGCCTGCTGCGAGTGGCCCTCTGCCCGCTCCCGGTCCCGAGCCGGCGGGCGGCCCGCGTGCGTGTGCGCTGGCCCGGGGCGCGGCCGCCGTGGCCCCCCCGGGGGCGTTCCGCGGGCGCGGTGGTGAGCGAGCGGACCCTGGAGCTGGAGAGGCCCAGGTCGTGGGGCTCGGTCGGCCCGAGGTGTGTGGCGTTGCATGCCGGCGTTCGGAGGCCAGGCGCGCCTCTGTCGCGT
>NW_027524375.1:27500-42500 GCF_052094955.1 Ictidomys tridecemlineatus
GTCCTAACATAAGCGGACGGGGGGTTGGGGTCAAACTCTGTGTGCATTTATTCATTTATTTATTTATTTATTTATTTTTAAATTTTTTTTTTTTATTGGTTGTTCACAACATTACAAAGCTCTTGACATATCATATTTCATACATTAGATTGAAGTGGGTTATGAACTCCCAATTTTACCCCAAATGCAGATTGCAGAATCACGTCGGTTATACATCCACAACTCTGTGTGCATTTATGCACGCCTTTTTTTTTTCTTCCTTCCTTCCTTCCTTCCTTCCTTCCTTCCTTCCTTCCTTCCTTCCTTCCTTCCTTCTTGTTTTTTCTTTTCTTTTCTTTTTTTTTTTTTTTTTTTTTGAGAGAGGAGGGGGGGGGAGAGAGAGAGAGAGAGAGAGAGAGAGAGAGAGAGAGAGAGAGAGAGAGAGAGAGAGAGAGAATTTTTAATATTTATTTTTTAGTTCTTGGCGGACACAACATCTTTGTATGTGGTGCTGAGGATCGAACCCGGGCCGCACGCATGCCAGGCGAGCGCGCTACCGCTTGAGCCACATCCCCAGCCCCTTTTTTTTTTTTTTTTAATATTTAGTGTTTAGTTTTCGGGGAACCCAACATCTTTATTTTTATTATTATTATTTTTTAAACTTTTTTTTTAATTTTGTTTTGAGACAGAGAGAGAGAGAGAGAGAGAGAGAGAGAGAAGAGAGAGGAGAGAGAATTATTTAATATTTATTTTTCAGTTTTTGGCGGACACAACATGGTTGTATGTTGTATGTGGTGCTGAGGATCGAACCCGGGCGCACGCATGCCAGGCGAGCGCACTACTGCTTGAGCCGCATCCCCAGCCCTAAACTTATTTTTATTTATTTTAGTTTTTATTTGGTGCGATCTAACCCAGCGCCCCATGCTACCAGTTGAGCCACACACCCAGCCCCTAAGTTTTACCCTTCCCCCCCCCCCCCCTCTCTCTCTCTCTCTCTCTCTCTCTCTCTCTCTCTCTCTCTCTCCCCCTCCCTCCCTCCCTCCCTCCCTCCCTCCCTCCCTCCCTCTCCCCCTCCCCCCCTCCCCCTCCCCCTCCCTCTCCCTCTCCCTCTCCCTTTCTCCTCTTCCTGTTGCTGAAAGCTTGGCCCAATCCAATAAGGATGGCAAGGTCTTGAGACACAGGAAAAAAGGCTTATGGCAGCGCCGGCAAAGCAAAAAACATGGGGACTCTGGTCCCCAAAGGCTGTGACTCTGCACGTCAGCAACAACAGGAGGTTTCGTACAGGAGATTCAAAGGCCACCTTGCACTTCTTCCTGGCCGCGGTTGTGATTCGGCTTCTTACTTTTGAGAAGACTCATTTCTGACATCCTCTGGTCTCCAAAGTCTACATGACATTCTTGACTATGCTGGGCGTGGACTCAAGGACAGATAAGTCTGCCTAAAACAGGGAAGAAAGGTGATATGATTTCCCCTGGATTGAATCCAGAAGTCAACATCCTATCTCGGTCTGTGATAACACCTGTGGTGGTGTTATCCCTTCCCCTTCCCTCTCCTTTCTCTATTTGCTGGTTAAAGCTCGAGGTCTCTGGAGGTTGCCTGAGTTACTCCCAGGACCTCACCTTCTCTTGTGAGTAGCTGAGGGGGCGGTTGCTGGACGCTGTCTCACCATTCTGATCTTTCACTACTCTTACTGTTCTCTTCCAGGACTTTTGGATCGACTTCCTTCTTCCAAGGATGGTGGAATGATGACAAAGGTGATGGTATTGGAGATATGGAACTCTTTTTATTTGGGGGGGGGGTGGGGGGGTTGTTTTTCCTCCTGGATGGCTGTCAAACCTGCGGCAGCACACACATCGGTCCATCTCGAAGTGGAGAATCTCTAAAGGATCTTCAGGGAAAGCGTGGACAAGGAGGATTCAGTCCCGGGAGACTCTTGACAGGAGATGGGAAATCCCCGCCCTCCCCCCCCCCCCCATTTCTTCTGGAAAATACCTAATACCAATAAAGGCAGGACAAAATGCAGCACAGGCTGGATGGCTGGCTGGCTGAGGTTTATATAGCGCCGAGTAGGTCTACAGGTAAAATTGGATCCCAGAGCAACTGTGCAGTGACTCAGGGTCCTTCCCTTTCCCAGCCGTCCGTCCCCTAAGGCTTTCTCAGTTGGCTAATCCTCCACACTTAGGAGTGGTGAAGGTGGGACACACGTTTTAGGCTTGCTTGGCTTCTTCAGTCGGATCTCATCTTGCCACCGGGTCAGAAACACAAGCATATACACGTGGATGTTTCCACCCTGTGGAACTGGGGAGTTCACAGTGAGTGGTCTGCGGTCTCAAAAGGGCAGCCCCGTTGGTTGCAGTCACCGAACGCTAGGTGGCGCAAAGCTACCGTCATTTTGGAAGGCCTGCCTGAGTTCCATTTCCAGTTTCGATATAATCTATCTACATGTATAGACATAGATAGACAGACAGACTTAGATATCGATATCCATATACAGATCACTAAGCTGCAAGCCGCCGCGTCATGTCTTCCTCTCTTCCCTCAGCCTATTGAGTCCCTGGAGAGACAGATGGGCAAGGGCCTCAGTGCCCGCTCTGTTGTTCCCCCGGCGGGGCCCCCCCCCCCCCCCCCCCGCCCCATACAGTAAAGTCCGGGAAGCACTGGGCGGTGGGGGGGACATACCGCTTTCACCCCTGGAACTCTTTTTTTTTTTTGGGGGGGGGGGGGGTTGGTCGTTTTTCCTCCTTTAGCCTTTAAGATGTCCCACCTAGGAGATAGCTTCTGTGCCTCTGCCCGACCCTTGGAATTTGAACTATAATCCACACTTCCCCCATCCCACTAACTCCAATTCCCCAGCAGTAGTTCGCTCCCAAGGCTGTCACCACTAGAGGTCCATGGTAAACACCTTCCCCCACCCCTGAGAGCTATGAGGGAGGGCCTGGATGAGTTTAAGAGAGAAATAAACCAAAACAAAACAGTGATGTTTCCCCATTTCTCTCTGTGTGTGTGTGTGTGTGTGTGTGTGTGTGTGTGTGTGTGTGTGTGTGTGTCTCCAGTGTGTACCTGTCTGCTGCGCACCAAACCCAAGCAGGATGGATTTGGGCCTGGGGGAAGGAGAGGGAGGCCCTTCCTGGGTTTACTTTCTGGGGAAGAAGAGACAAAGGAAAAAAGGTGAGGGTGTTGCCCAGCCATCAAGACCGTTTGTGGACCAATGCCCAAGGCCCTGCCCTGGGTTTCTTCCCCAGGCTAGCATCACAAAAGAAACAAAAGTAGTGAACAAAGAGAGACTCAAACAACCCAAACAGGCAAGGAAATCTCATCGCAAAGTGCCCACCGGGAAAGGGGAAAAAAAAGAAAAAAGGAAAAAAAAAAAGAAAAAAAATCATCAAGATGCCTCCCGTGCTGTGCTGGACAGCGTTAGAGCTCGCCTAGCATATTCGAGGCCCTGGGTTGGATCCTCAGCTCCAGATAAAAAGAAATTAATAACACAAACACATTCTTTCCAACTAGGCCAAATAAATAAATAAAAGAAATCAAGACACTAGAAGAGACCTTGCCCACACAGAGAAAGGGCGGGGTGGGGGGTTGGGGGGAGATCCACATGGAAATCACTCTACCCTTGGCATTCCAATAGCCGAATACATCTCCCCATACTCATGTCAGGGTTTCCTTGGTGGGGATGGAACCAGAAACCAGCCCCTCACGCAGGCTCATCCTGGACCCTGGAACTGGGGACTGAACACAGACACAGTTTACCACTGAGCTAAACCAACATCCCCTTTTTATAAAGATATTTTTATACATTTTTGGTAAATCCATTGATTTATGAGTTGAACCCAGAAGCACTCACTTGACCAGTGACTGAGCCACATCCTCATATTCAATTTATCTATCTATCTATCTATCTATCTATCTATCATCTATCTATCTATCTATCTATCTATTCGTTTGTTTTCTTGCTTGCTTTCTTGCTTGCTTGCTTGCTTGCTTGCTTGCTTGCTTGCTTGCTTGCTCGCTCGCTCGCTCGCTCGCTCGCTCGTTCGTTCTAGTTAAAGCTTGGTCCCCGGGGTTTCAAAAACTGACTTCCAGACCACTCACGTATAAAGGAATCAAGCCTTTATTAAAGCACAACTAGCGGCGACTGACCAGAAGAACATACAGCTGTTCCCCTGACCAGCCTCAAACAATTGCAAGGGTGCTCCTTATAAGCCTGAAACCTGCAAAAGGGACGTTTTGGGGGGAGGGGGCGTCTAGCTAATGCAAACAAGCCAAGTTCCAGAAGCTGGAGAGTGAAGTCAGGCGGAGGGACGCTCAGCCAATCACAATCAGCCTAGCCACTCCAGTGACAGAAGCGTAGCCCCGTTATGGGCTAGTTACAGAAACAACGTCCCATGTCCTTCCTTAAAGGTTTCTATAGCAAAAGGCAAAGAACATCTTGCCCCAGTCATGACCCTTCTACTTGGCCTGGTTGTTTTACAGAATGGAGACGTAAAACAAAACGGAATCCCATTTGCTTTTACTATCACCAATTTTCTTTTGGAGACAGGGGTCTCGCGAGGTTACTTTCGCTATGAGCTTACAATCCTTCTCTGAACCTCCTCCTGATCCCCTTGGGGGGGGGGGGGGACAGACACAATATCTTTACCTTATCGGCTTGTTTGTCCCTTTGTTTTTGGTTCTGTGGTGCTCAGGATCAGGATCGAATCCACCGCTCCACACGTCCCAGGCCAGTGCTCTACTACCGAGCTAAAACCCTAGCCCAAGCTTTGCATTCTAGAATGCATACATTTCCTTCTTCGCTGAAGGAACACAGACACATTTATTGTACAACAAGCCCAGACATCTTCACATCACAGTTGCCTAGAAGTCCTACATACGTTCGTTGACCTTTGACTTTGGAAGCCACGCTCAGAATCTATGACTCTGGCCAGATAACTGCCGCGATGTGGTTTTTGCTCACCAACAGTTGGACCTAGGTGAACAGCTTGGACTCAAGTGGACAAATACTCTTATGCATTCAGGCAACAGTGCCACTCACCTGGTACAGGAGTGTTCTTTCAACAAACGATCACAAAACAAACCCTTACTTATTCAATCAAAACTAACAGATGTGAAAACTGGTCATTAATGGCACAGATCTTTTTATTTATTTTTTATTTTTTTGAGAGAGTGAGAGAGAGAGAGAGAGAGAGAGAGAGAGTTTTTAAATATCTAGTTAGTTAGTTAGTTAGTTAGTTAGTTTTCGGCGGACACAACATCTTTGTTTGTATGTGGTGCTGAGGATCGAACCCGGGCCGCACGCATGCCAGGCCAGCGTGCTACCTACCGCTTGAGCCACATCCCCAGCCCCAAGCACAGATCTTTTTTCTTTTCTTTTCTTTTTTTTTAATCTGAATGTTACACCGAATTCAAGTGGTAGAACTTCCACATGTGTCACTGACTGCGGGATAAGTTTAGAGCTTCGGTACAATACACGTTCTAATAAAAAGGGCACTACTCTCGTGTAGTGTAGGAAACCTATATGTCTTTAAGTGTACCGACTTTTGAATAATAAAAAAATCTCTCACACACAGCATACTACTCTAGTCCCCAGATGTGCACACATCCCCAGTGGCAGAGATGGAGATGTGGGGTGATTCAGGAGAATCACAAGACTAAGCCCAGCCTCAGCAACTTACGGAGCCCTGCGGTAACGAGAGAGAGAGAGAGAGAGAGAGAGAGAGAGAGAGAGAGAGAGAGAGAGAGAGAGAGAGAGAGAGAGGGGGGGGGGGAGGTGTGTAGGTGTTGGGGGGTGTTGCCCAGAGGCAAAGCATCTCAGAAGGAAGAGGGGGAATTTATTATAATAAGAAAACATAAGAACTAAACCTTTACAGCAGCAAAACTCTGATGACTCTGCTGACACTCTGTTGTTTTAACGCATCCGAGGCCTGGCAAGGTTATCAAACAGAAAAAGTGATTTTCTGGATGGAAATTCTAAATATTTGTTAGCCAATGGGCAGATAACCCACCCTGAAAGTCAATGTAGCTTCACCTGTGATGACGGAGGGGGGGGGAAGGGAAAAGAGAAAGGAAAAAGGATATGGGTTTTGACATGAGCCTCAGTGGCTGAGCAGTGAGACTTATACTCAAAGCATATAAAGTGGACCCCTGTTACATTTTCTGACCCCCACCACCACCACCTCCCCCCACCCCTTTTCCTCGATTCGACAGTTGGGAGAAAATTTTTTTAAAAAGACAAAAAAGGACAAACAACAGCAGCAACAACCGCAGCAGAAACAACAACCACCTTACCGAATTTCTGAATTTACATGAGTGAATTACTCTTCTTGATTCTCAGTCACATAGTTGATACTTTTCATGGTTTTTGGTTTGTTTGTTTGTATGTAATTCAAAAAAAAAATCAGAAGAAATTATTGGTATTCATTGCATACAGAGTGACCCATGTTAGCTTATCTCTCAGTTGCAAAGAAGGGGGGGGGCGCAAGGGGGAAGGGGTTGGTGTTGGTGATGGTGGCAAAAAGCAACCTGGAACCTGCTTTACCTAGGCTACTGGTTTGATCAAGTCTTCCTTGCATGGATGTGTTGTAGGGACAAATGAGGCAAGGCACCGACCGAACAGAGCAGGAAATGGGGTTTTATTTGGCCGCTGCCAGGTTCAGAGGACACGGCTTTTGCTGTCATGAATGAATCAATCCCCTGAACCCCGAGTTCAGGTAGTTTCAGAGTTTTATACCGAGCACGTAAGGGGAGGGGCTCAGAAATTCACGGTCTGCAGAAGTTCACATAAAAGCAGCTTTTTCCTCTCACTGTTCTGGGCATGTGAACCCTTCGAGGACAACACCTGAGAAGGGGAGAGCTTCTTCCCCCCTGTCTAGTCTCTCCCTGCCAGCTGTAACCATGGAGTCCAGTCGGTAACTTCTCGTATCTTAACAATGTAGACCTCTGGGTGAAGCCCAGCTCAAGGCCAGAGGCCTTGTTTGCACATTTCTTCAAAGTACTGTTCTGGATATGTTTGTGAAAAACTAGTAAGGGGGTTTCCAGCACCTGGAGTGCTGGTGTCTTCTCGGCCAGTGGCCAAGTAAACAGGGCGACACGAAAATAGGAAGTTTATCCACCTCGAATTCTTTTGCAGAGACTCCCTTGCTGACAGACCTAAAACCAGTCTGGGTGAAGATTTCTGAAGAGGCCCAGTTAAGACTTTTCAGTGGAGAGAGGGGGTGCCACTTCAGATGATGAATCGCAAAGACACCTTGAACTCACCCAAACATATCACATATTTTAAGATTCTACTCATTCAGGGCAGAGAGTAAGCAGTTTTACCTAACAATGGTTTGGTTTCAAAAGGCTTTTTTTTTTTTTTTTTTTTTTTTTATCTAATCCCCTGCTTTTCCCTTAGAGCTCTTCTCTTTTCTCTTAGAAAACTCTACTCTTAGTCAGAGGTCCAAATCTCCATTCAAATGACACAGGGGGGGGGGGGGGAGAAAAGAAAAAAAAAAAAAATCTCTCAAGCACTTGGACCCCTCCTGCCCCAAACGAAAAAAAGTTCCGGGTGATCAATGAATTTAAAAAGCAGGAAAAATGAATCATTAGCAGAAATGAACATAACCACAGTTACTACTTTGTAAGAATTGGAAAGAATTACCCAGGGCAGAGCTTCCAATTGAAACCCTGTAATTATTAGACAACAAACAAACACACAGACAGACAGACAGACAAACAAAAACCCTGAAGTACAAGAGTCTGTCTCCTTCTGTCTCTATAACTTACACACACACACACACACACACACATTTCCGTCTCTTTCTCCACACCAAACTCTTTTTAATCACTTGATTTTTCAGTTTCTCACTTAGTGGAGCACCCCTTTTCTTTAGGATCAATCTCCTCCTAGGTTTCTTTTTATACCAAAGGGTTGGGGGGCAAGTGACACATGATCCAGGAGAAGGAGGCCAAAGCAATCAGGGTATTAAGGAACATCAGGAGAGAGAAATGAAATGCTGGTGGACACATTGAACAAATGCTCTGAAACAAGTGATATCCAAATTAACCTCTTAGTTTAGTTTTAAACCAAACGGTCAGCATAAATGCAGAGTTAGAGAGACAAAATGACCCTTAAAACAGATACGGGAAACCATACTGGAATTTGAAACAGGCTGGGAATTGTGAACAGCCTGGAGAGGCCATATTTTCCTTCCTTCAGGGGCAGTGGGAGAGACTTTGCACTGCCTGTTGTTATGTAAATTAGAACTGAGACCTGCCCCAAGCAAGCCCGGTTTAGTGTAAGCATCTTACTTCCCCGCCCTGATAACTGGCACCCCAGCCTGGCAGAAAACAAATTTTCCCTTGCAGACAAACTGGTAGGAACCCAAAGTGGCTGGAACCACGCCTCCCCCCCCCCCCCCCAAAAAAAAAAAAAAAAAAAAAAAAAAAGAACACAATGGCACAGAGAAGGAATAGTACAAGTACCTGCTTTATCTAGGTTACTGGTCTGATAAAGTTGACACTTTGTTGGGGGTATTTCAATCTCACCTCGACCCCTGACCTGCCCCTCTCAAGAGTTTGTGAAAGATGCAAACTGATTTTTACATGTCTCTGTCAATTCCTACATCGTCTGGATGGATCCAACCGTGGCCTATCAGTCTGACTGAAATGAATCCTGGCAGTGGCCAGCATGCCTGACCTCCAGATTACTTTTTGTGGTGTTCGGAGAAGAGTTGTGGTGTGATTTCATGTTTTAGACTTTGTCGAGATTGGGTTTATGTTCCATTCTATGGTCAACTTTGGTAAACATTCCGTATTCACTTTAAAAGAAGGTCTGCTGGGGCTGGGGTTGTGGCTCAGTGGTAAAGCGCTCGCCTTGCATGTGTGAGGCCCTGGGTTCGATCCTCAGTACCACATAAAAATAAATAAATAAAACAAAGGTATTGTGTCCAACTACGACTGAAAAATCAATATTTATTAAAGAAAAAAAAAAAAGGAAGAAGGTCTGCTGTGCAGTGGTGGCCTTGCAGTGTTCTGAGCATGCCCATTAGGTGTGGGTTGTTCGTGATGTGCTTCTGCTGTCCTTTGTTACTGATTATTTATTTATGGCCTATGTCATCAGCTGCTAAGGGACGAGTGTTCTCGTCTCTTTGCCATAATTGATGTATCCATCTTTTCTTTTAATTCTCTCTGGTTTTCATGTAGGTATTTATTTATTTCTTTCTAAACATTTTTTTTTTTTAAGCTGTAGATGGACACAATGTCTTTATCTTTATTTATTTATTTATTTTTATGTGGTGCTGAGGATCGAACCCAGGGCCTCACGAATGCAAAGGCAAGCGCTCTACCGCTGAGCTACAATCCCAACCCTCATGTAGGTATTCTGAGGTTATTGAATGATTTGCACACTACCTTAAGATTGTTTAATGCTTCCTCAAAGATCTGACTGTTTATCAAGGTGCTACGTTCCTCCTACGCCTGGCAGTGATTGTCTTGTGTGTACCTTGAAGTCATACTGAAAATAAATAAGTGACTGAGTACAGTGGCCTATGCCTGTCATCCCAGATGCTTCTCTCTCTCTCTCTCTCTCTCTCTCTCTCTCTCTCTCAGCTGAGGCAGGAGGATCGAGAGTTTAAAGCCACCCTCAGCAAAAGTGAGACACTAAGCAACTCAGTGAGACCCTGTCTCTAAGTAACATACTAGATAGATAGGTAGGGCTAGGGGATGTGGCTCAGTAGTCAGTGAGTGCCCCTGAGTTCAATCCCTGTTTACAGGCCTCCTCCAATAAATAAACAAACAGATAGATAGATAGATAGATAGATAGATAGATAGATAGATAAATAAATAAATATGTTTATTTTGTCTATTTAGGTGATGATGATGATGATGATGATGATGATGATGATGATGATGATGATGATGATTTTAATGTGGTGCTGGGATTGAACCCTGTGCCTCATGCGTACTTGGTAAGTGCTGTACCACTGAGCCACAACACCAGAATGACAACACCGTGAAGTGCTCTTGCTCAGACTGTGGTCTCCTGTGTGGCTGGGGAGGGCAGGGGTTGGGTCCATTTAGGGCTGACAGATATTGTTGCCCTGCTACGTCTTAGATGAAACAGTGCGTAATATGTGCACACAGATCAAAATGAAGGTAGAGATGGCAAGCTCTCTCCAGCTTTATTTATCCCAGAGCATGTGGTGTTTCAGTCTAGGGCAACAGACCATGCTTTTTAGCTAAGGCAGCCTCTCTTAGAGCCCTGTTGCAGCTTCTTATTACCAAGTGCCTAAATGTAAAATGTGGCTCTGTGATATGGATACATAAAAAATAAAAAATAAAAAAAGATAAAATGGCCAAACAGACAAAATAGAACTCCACAAGGAAGCATCCTTTTTCCTATTAGGATTAGTATTTTTTTTTTTTTTTTTTTCCCCTCCTGTTTCGTAGTATGTTGTCGGTGGACAGCACACCTTCTTTCTATTTGTTCCTTTTTGTATGGCGTGCTAAGGCTCAAACTCTGTGCTAGGCCGGCCCTCTGCCACTGACCCAAAGATACAGACAGCCCCTAGACAAGAAAGGATTCTCAGAGGCTGGTCATCTTCCAATGTTTTTGTACAGAAAAAGGAGGAAACACAAAGCCCAAAGACCAGAAGATCAAATTCCCAAGCAACCGATTTCAAACTGATTTTTACATGTTTCTGTCAATTCCTACATCGTCTGGATAAATCCAAGCGTGGCCTATCGGTCTGCCTGTCTAATGGTGGCTTCACCGCGGTGGTGGTTTCGGTTTTGAACTCTCACACCGCCCGTGTCCCCCGCCGGATTCTCTAGGGGTGCTGGGCAGACTGCCGGCGCCTCCCGCTGCTGCGGGGGACCCTGGGGGAGGGGGGGGGAGGCGGCGGCTGGTGGCACGTGTCCGGGTGACTTTCTACGACCCCTGCGGAGCGGATCACGCTGACACCGACCGAGGTTCCGCGTCCCTTCAGCCTGATTTGGTTGACGGTTTTCGAGCTCCCCCTGGTGTCCGCTTTTATAGGAGAGGAGCGTCTTCATCCAATTCTGAGAAGTATCTGTTCACGTCCTTGGACCATGGATCCATTGGATTATTTGTTCGATTCTTTTTTTTTTTTTTTTTTCTTTTTGCTTTCTGTCCCGCCCCCACCCCCGTTGTTGTTGTTGTTGTTGTTGTTGTTGTTGTTGTTGTTGTTTCGCTCTGGGGCAAGGGCCCAGGCTTTTTAGCCGAGGCAGCCGCTCTTAGAGCCCTGTTACAGCTTCTGATTACCAAGTGCCTAAAGGTAAAATTTGGCTCTGTGACCCAATGGAAAATGACTTCCCATTCGAGAATATGCTCATTTCTTAGGGAAAACAACAACAGCAGCAGCAACAGACACAGCACCCCCCCCCCCAAAAAAAAAAAAGATAAATAAAAACACAAATACAAATAAGAATTCATGGGCTGGAGATGTGGCTCAAGTGATGATAACACGCTCCCCTGGCATGCATGGGGCGCTGGGTTCGAGCCTCAGCACCACATAAAATAAAACAAAGATGTTGTGTTCACTGCATACTGAAAAATAAACATTAAAAAATATTCAAAATATTCTCTCTCTCTCTCTCTCTCTCTCTCTCTCTCTCTCTCTCTCTCTCTCTCCCCCCCCCCGCCTCTGCCCTCTGTCTTTATAAAAGAAAAATAAGTAAAAGTTAAAAAAGGGGCTGGGGATGTGGCTCAAGCGGCAGCGCGCTCGCCTGGCATGCGTGCGGTCGGGGTTCGGCCCTGAGCACCACGTAACGAAGATGTTGTGTCCGTCCACCGAAAACTAAAAAGTAAATATCAAAGTTCTCTCTCACTCTCTCTTAAAACAAAACAGAACAAACGAACAAACAAAAAGAAAGATAACGTGGCCAGACAGACAAAATGGAACTCCACAAGGAAAAATCCCTTTTTCCTATTATGATCGGTATTCTTTTTTTTTTTCTTTTTTGGAGTAGTTGTAGGTGGACGTGCAGCACGCCTTCTTTCGACTTGTTCCTCCTTTTTGTATGCCGCGCTAAGGCTCAAACCCAGTGCCTCCTATGTGCTAGGCCGGCCCTCTGCCACTGAACCACAGACATAGAGGAGGAAGGATTCTCAGAGGCTGTTCATCTTCCCATTTTTTTTTGGGGGGGGGGTACAGAAACAGGCGGGAACCCCAAGCCCAAAGACCGGCAGATCAAATTCCCAAGCAACCGATTTCGACGGGTTTTTACGTGTTTCTGTCCCTTCCTCCATTCTCTGGATGGATCCGACCGCGGCCTAGCAATCTGCCTGCCTAACAGTGGCTTCACCGTGGTGGTTTCGGTTTTGAAGTCCCACACCGCCCGTGTCCCCCGCCGGGTTCTCTAGGGGTGCTGGGCCCATCTGCCTGCGTCTCGAGCCCGCCGCTGTGGCGTGGCGACCCGGCTGGTGGGACGTGTCCGGGTGACTTTCTACGACCCCTGCGGAGGAGCGGATCCCGCTGACGCCCTCCGAGGTTCTACGACCCCTGCGGAGGAGCGGATCCCGCTGACGCCGACCGAGGTTCCTCGTCCCTTTCGCCCGATTTGGTTGACGGTTGTCGAGCTCCACCTGGTGGCCGCTTTTATGGGAGCGTCTTCTCATCGGAAGTCGCCAAGGCGTGATATTCGGCGGCGGTGGCCGAGACAGAGTTCCAGGAGCTGGGCGGCGCCGGCGGAACTGTCTCGGTCGCCCTGGGCTGGGCCGATGTGGCCCGTTGGCGGGATATTGGACCGGCGGGCTTAGTGTGTGTGTCGGTTGTCTTCTCTCCCTGCTCGGTCCGGGCCGCGGGCGCCTCGGGTGTCGGTCCGAGCGGCTCCTTCGGTGGCACGGGCTTCGCTTTGGCCCGGTCTGGGTCGGCCGCCGGGACTTCTGTCTTTTTTTTTTTTTTTTCTTTTTCTCCCGCTTCCTCTCCCTCTCTCTCGTGGGTTTTGGCCGCGAATGTGCTGGCCCGGCCTCGCCGCGTTCCCTCTTTGGGGGCCGCCGCCCGGGGCTTGTCCTGATGGCTATGCCCGGCGTCCTTCGGTGGTGGGTCGCCTTAGCGTGTTCCCCGCCCGCCCCCCGATCCCGCTCGCTGGGGATGGTGGTCCCCGCCTCTCGTCTGTGCCTTCGTCAACGAGGGTCGACCAGTTGTCCCTAGGGGCTCTGGATCTCGGTGATGGGCTCGATTTCGCGGTCCGCCGACCGTGACTCCCTTCGGGGAAGGCGGCAGTGGTGAGTGAACTGTTCCCCATTGCCCCGGTCGCGGTTGTCTTGGCCCGAGTTGGCCGTTTTCTGCCATCGGGTAGGTGCTGACACGGTGTCCTCTGGCCTGTGCCGCCAGAGGGAGGGAGCTTGGGCCTCCGGGTGCGTGCGGGGCTCTGGGCTGATGGGGTGGCCCGGACCCGTTCCCTCTGGAGCCGTCTGCCTCGGGCCTGCGTGCGACGGCTCTTTGGTGCGCCTGGAGTGCCCTCGCGGTGGTGCCACCTCCGGCCGGCCGGTCTCCTGGCGCCGGAGGGCGGTGGGGGAGGTGGCGGGTGGTCCTTTACCGCCCGTGCGCTCCCCGCTGCGGGCGCCGAGGGCGGTGTGACGACGACGCTCGCTTCCATGGCTCCGAGCCGCGTGTCAGGCGTTCCCCGTTCCGTGTCGTCGGCCGCTCTCCCTGGGGTGTGGGGCCGGCGAGGCCGTAGCAGGCTCCTCTTGAAGCGGTCCTCGCCGGGTCTCCCCCCGCTCCCCGGGTCTCTCCCGCCCACCCTGCTGATCGATGTGGTGACTTTGCGCTCTCCTGGGCCGGACCAAAGCCGCGCCAGGCGAGGGACGGACATTCATGGCGAATGGGCCAGCTCTTCTCGTCCTGCCCGCGGGCCCCTCGCCTTCCCTCCCCGCCCGTTCGCGGTGCGGGGAAGGGCGGGGGTGCGGAACCCGGCCTCGACCTCGCTCCCGGGGTCCTCTGACGTAGCGGGTGCTTCCCGCCCGCCGCCCGCTCTGGGCGGCCAAGGGCCGTGCGTGTGGCCCTCCCCGCGTCGGGGAGGGCTGCCGCCGTGCCGCGTCGGCGCGACGGCGCGCCTCTGCTTCGGTGCTCCTGGGGCGCTCCGGGTCGTTTCCTGAGGTGCCTGAGGCTGAGCCGGTGTGTGCTGTTCCCGGTCCCGGTGCCGCTGCCGCGGCCGGCCGCCGCCTCGCTGTCAGTCTCGCCCCGTCTGCGGGGGTTTCTGAGGCGAGTGCCTGAAGGGGAAGAACAGTTGTTGCTTCGCTCGGGGGATCGAGGCGGTAAGCTCGACAGCGTTGACCGTTCCCTCTCCGTGGGGGGCGGGTCGCGTTGTCGTCCCCAGCGCCGAGTGGCGCGGGGAGTGTTAGGCGAGCGGGCGCCCGTGCGCTCTTCCCTGCCTCCCTTGGGGGAAGGGAGATGCTGCCCGGGCGTGCGAGCGATTGTGGCGGGACGCCGAGCAGGGGCCGGTCCGGCCCCCGAGGCGATGGTCGCCTTGGGGTGTCCCCGGCCGCGAACGCTCCAGAAGCCTCGTGCTTGCCCATACCGCAGATCCCCCCTCGCTGTCTCGGCGGCCGGTCGGGAGAGGAGCCGGGCTGGGTGCGGCCCATCCTCAGTGAGGAACGTTTCTCTAGCGATCCGTGAAGGGCGTGCCTCGCGTGGGGTACCGGATTCCCCCATTGGCCGCCCCCTGCCTTGTGCGCTACGCTACCGTCGGTGGTGTGTGTAGGCGAGAGTTCCCCCCTCCCCGCCGTCTGGGAGGGCAGGGGTCCGCCGGCCCCCCGCGGGTGGGGGCCGAGCGCTTGCTCTTTGTGCCTACCGCGGCCCGCGCCTCCCCCCTTCGAGTCGGGGGAGGGTTCCCGCTGGGCCTGGCCGGGCCTCCTGGCGCATGTTGGGCCGCTGGTGCCGCGTGTGCGTGCGCGCGGTGGCGGCGGGGCTCTGTTCGCGCGGCCGGGGGTTGGGGGGCCCCGCGTCCCTCTTTCCCCCTCGCCTGCTGCGAGTGGCCCTCTGCCCGCTCCCGGTCCCGAGCCGGCGGGCGGCCCGC
>NW_027524375.1:55000-70000 GCF_052094955.1 Ictidomys tridecemlineatus
GATTGCCGCGCTGCTTTACATTTTTTTTTTTCTCTCTCCCCTCCCCTCCCCCCCCCCGCAGGTTGACCAGTTGGCCGGTGTGCCCCAGCACGACTGAGGTCTACCAGTTGTCCACTGGAGGGTGTTTCAAAATTTTTTTTTTTTCCTTTATCTGGTACGTATCGAGGTCGACCATTTGTCCTAACATAAGCGGACGGGGGGTTGGGGTCAAACTCTGTGTGCATTTATTCATTTATTTATTTATTTATTTATTTTTAAATTTTTTTTTTTTATTGGTTGTTCACAACATTACAAAGCTCTTGACATATCATATTTCATACATTAGATTGAAGTGGGTTATGAACTCCCAATTTTACCCCAAATGCAGATTGCAGAATCACGTCGGTTATACATCCACAACTCTGTGTGCATTTATGCACGCCTTTTTTTTTTCTTCCTTCCTTCCTTCCTTCCTTCCTTCCTTCCTTCCTTCCTTCCTTCCTTCCTTCCTTCTTGTTTTTTCTTTTCTTTTCTTTTTTTTTTTTTTTTTTTTTGAGAGAGGAGGGGGGGGAGAGAGAGAGAGAGAGAGAGAGAGAGAGAGAGAGAGAGAGAGAGAGAGAGAGAGAGAGAGAATTTTTAATATTTATTTTTTAGTTCTTGGCGGACACAACATCTTTGTATGTGGTGCTGAGGATCGAACCCGGGCCGCACGCATGCCAGGCGAGCGCGCTACCGCTTGAGCCACATCCCCAGCCCCTTTTTTTTTTTTTTTTAATATTTAGTGTTTAGTTTTCGGGGAACCCAACATCTTTATTTTTATTATTATTATTTTTTAAACTTTTTTTTTAATTTTGTTTTGAGACAGAGAGAGAGAGAGAGAGAGAGAGAGAGAGAAGAGAGAGGAGAGAGAATTATTTAATATTTATTTTTCAGTTTTTGGCGGACACAACATGGTTGTATGTTGTATGTGGTGCTGAGGATCGAACCCGGGCGCACGCATGCCAGGCGAGCGCACTACTGCTTGAGCCGCATCCCCAGCCCTAAACTTATTTTTATTTATTTTAGTTTTTATTTGGTGCGATCTAACCCAGCGCCCCATGCTACCAGTTGAGCCACACACCCAGCCCCTAAGTTTTACCCTTCCCCCCCCCCCCCTCTCTCTCTCTCTCTCTCTCTCTCTCTCTCTCTCTCTCTCTCTCTCCCCCTCCCTCCCTCCCTCCCTCCCTCCCTCCCTCCCTCCCTCTCCCCCTCCCCCCCTCCCCCTCCCCCTCCCTCTCCCTCTCCCTCTCCCTTTCTCCTCTTCCTGTTGCTGAAAGCTTGGCCCAATCCAATAAGGATGGCAAGGTCTTGAGACACAGGAAAAAAGGCTTATGGCAGCGCCGGCAAAGCAAAAAACATGGGGACTCTGGTCCCCAAAGGCTGTGACTCTGCACGTCAGCAACAACAGGAGGTTTCGTACAGGAGATTCAAAGGCCACCTTGCACTTCTTCCTGGCCGCGGTTGTGATTCGGCTTCTTACTTTTGAGAAGACTCATTTCTGACATCCTCTGGTCTCCAAAGTCTACATGACATTCTTGACTATGCTGGGCGTGGACTCAAGGACAGATAAGTCTGCCTAAAACAGGGAAGAAAGGTGATATGATTTCCCCTGGATTGAATCCAGAAGTCAACATCCTATCTCGGTCTGTGATAACACCTGTGGTGGTGTTATCCCTTCCCCTTCCCTCTCCTTTCTCTATTTGCTGGTTAAAGCTCGAGGTCTCTGGAGGTTGCCTGAGTTACTCCCAGGACCTCACCTTCTCTTGTGAGTAGCTGAGGGGGCGGTTGCTGGACGCTGTCTCACCATTCTGATCTTTCACTACTCTTACTGTTCTCTTCCAGGACTTTTGGATCGACTTCCTTCTTCCAAGGATGGTGGAATGATGACAAAGGTGATGGTATTGGAGATATGGAACTCTTTTTATTTGGGGGGGGGGTGGGGGGGTTGTTTTTCCTCCTGGATGGCTGTCAAACCTGCGGCAGCACACACATCGGTCCATCTCGAAGTGGAGAATCTCTAAAGGATCTTCAGGGAAAGCGTGGACAAGGAGGATTCAGTCCCGGGAGACTCTTGACAGGAGATGGGAAATCCCCGCCCTCCCCCCCCCCCCCATTTCTTCTGGAAAATACCTAATACCAATAAAGGCAGGACAAAATGCAGCACAGGCTGGATGGCTGGCTGGCTGAGGTTTATATAGCGCCGAGTAGGTCTACAGGTAAAATTGGATCCCAGAGCAACTGTGCAGTGACTCAGGGTCCTTCCCTTTCCCAGCCGTCCGTCCCCTAAGGCTTTCTCAGTTGGCTAATCCTCCACACTTAGGAGTGGTGAAGGTGGGACACACGTTTTAGGCTTGCTTGGCTTCTTCAGTCGGATCTCATCTTGCCACCGGGTCAGAAACACAAGCATATACACGTGGATGTTTCCACCCTGTGGAACTGGGGAGTTCACAGTGAGTGGTCTGCGGTCTCAAAAGGGCAGCCCCGTTGGTTGCAGTCACCGAACGCTAGGTGGCGCAAAGCTACCGTCATTTTGGAAGGCCTGCCTGAGTTCCATTTCCAGTTTCGATATAATCTATCTACATGTATAGACATAGATAGACAGACAGACTTAGATATCGATATCCATATACAGATCACTAAGCTGCAAGCCGCCGCGTCATGTCTTCCTCTCTTCCCTCAGCCTATTGAGTCCCTGGAGAGACAGATGGGCAAGGGCCTCAGTGCCCGCTCTGTTGTTCCCCCGGCGGGGCCCCCCCCCCCCCCCCCCCGCCCCATACAGTAAAGTCCGGGAAGCACTGGGCGGTGGGGGGGACATACCGCTTTCACCCCTGGAACTCTTTTTTTTTTTTGGGGGGGGGGGGGGTTGGTCGTTTTTCCTCCTTTAGCCTTTAAGATGTCCCACCTAGGAGATAGCTTCTGTGCCTCTGCCCGACCCTTGGAATTTGAACTATAATCCACACTTCCCCCATCCCACTAACTCCAATTCCCCAGCAGTAGTTCGCTCCCAAGGCTGTCACCACTAGAGGTCCATGGTAAACACCTTCCCCCACCCCTGAGAGCTATGAGGGAGGGCCTGGATGAGTTTAAGAGAGAAATAAACCAAAACAAAACAGTGATGTTTCCCCATTTCTCTCTGTGTGTGTGTGTGTGTGTGTGTGTGTGTGTGTGTGTGTGTGTGTGTGTGTCTCCAGTGTGTACCTGTCTGCTGCGCACCAAACCCAAGCAGGATGGATTTGGGCCTGGGGGAAGGAGAGGGAGGCCCTTCCTGGGTTTACTTTCTGGGGAAGAAGAGACAAAGGAAAAAAGGTGAGGGTGTTGCCCAGCCATCAAGACCGTTTGTGGACCAATGCCCAAGGCCCTGCCCTGGGTTTCTTCCCCAGGCTAGCATCACAAAAGAAACAAAAGTAGTGAACAAAGAGAGACTCAAACAACCCAAACAGGCAAGGAAATCTCATCGCAAAGTGCCCACCGGGAAAGGGGAAAAAAAAGAAAAAAGGAAAAAAAAAAAGAAAAAAAATCATCAAGATGCCTCCCGTGCTGTGCTGGACAGCGTTAGAGCTCGCCTAGCATATTCGAGGCCCTGGGTTGGATCCTCAGCTCCAGATAAAAAGAAATTAATAACACAAACACATTCTTTCCAACTAGGCCAAATAAATAAATAAAAGAAATCAAGACACTAGAAGAGACCTTGCCCACACAGAGAAAGGGCGGGGTGGGGGGTTGGGGGGAGATCCACATGGAAATCACTCTACCCTTGGCATTCCAATAGCCGAATACATCTCCCCATACTCATGTCAGGGTTTCCTTGGTGGGGATGGAACCAGAAACCAGCCCCTCACGCAGGCTCATCCTGGACCCTGGAACTGGGGACTGAACACAGACACAGTTTACCACTGAGCTAAACCAACATCCCCTTTTTATAAAGATATTTTTATACATTTTTGGTAAATCCATTGATTTATGAGTTGAACCCAGAAGCACTCACTTGACCAGTGACTGAGCCACATCCTCATATTCAATTTATCTATCTATCTATCTATCTATCTATCTATCATCTATCTATCTATCTATCTATCTATTCGTTTGTTTTCTTGCTTGCTTTCTTGCTTGCTTGCTTGCTTGCTTGCTTGCTTGCTTGCTTGCTCGCTCGCTCGCTCGCTCGCTCGCTCGCTCGTTCGTTCTAGTTAAAGCTTGGTCCCCGGGGTTTCAAAAACTGACTTCCAGACCACTCACGTATAAAGGAATCAAGCCTTTATTAAAGCACAACTAGCGGCGACTGACCAGAAGAACATACAGCTGTTCCCCTGACCAGCCTCAAACAATTGCAAGGGTGCTCCTTATAAGCCTGAAACCTGCAAAAGGGACGTTTTGGGGGGAGGGGGCGTCTAGCTAATGCAAACAAGCCAAGTTCCAGAAGCTGGAGAGTGAAGTCAGGCGGAGGGACGCTCAGCCAATCACAATCAGCCTAGCCACTCCAGTGACAGAAGCGTAGCCCCGTTATGGGCTAGTTACAGAAACAACGTCCCATGTCCTTCCTTAAAGGTTTCTATAGCAAAAGGCAAAGAACATCTTGCCCCAGTCATGACCCTTCTACTTGGCCTGGTTGTTTTACAGAATGGAGACGTAAAACAAAACGGAATCCCATTTGCTTTTACTATCACCAATTTTCTTTTGGAGACAGGGGTCTCGCGAGGTTACTTTCGCTATGAGCTTACAATCCTTCTCTGAACCTCCTCCTGATCCCCTTGGGGGGGGGGGGGGACAGACACAATATCTTTACCTTATCGGCTTGTTTGTCCCTTTGTTTTTGGTTCTGTGGTGCTCAGGATCAGGATCGAATCCACCGCTCCACACGTCCCAGGCCAGTGCTCTACTACCGAGCTAAAACCCTAGCCCAAGCTTTGCATTCTAGAATGCATACATTTCCTTCTTCGCTGAAGGAACACAGACACATTTATTGTACAACAAGCCCAGACATCTTCACATCACAGTTGCCTAGAAGTCCTACATACGTTCGTTGACCTTTGACTTTGGAAGCCACGCTCAGAATCTATGACTCTGGCCAGATAACTGCCGCGATGTGGTTTTTGCTCACCAACAGTTGGACCTAGGTGAACAGCTTGGACTCAAGTGGACAAATACTCTTATGCATTCAGGCAACAGTGCCACTCACCTGGTACAGGAGTGTTCTTTCAACAAACGATCACAAAACAAACCCTTACTTATTCAATCAAAACTAACAGATGTGAAAACTGGTCATTAATGGCACAGATCTTTTTATTTATTTTTTATTTTTTTGAGAGAGTGAGAGAGAGAGAGAGAGAGAGAGAGAGAGTTTTTAAATATCTAGTTAGTTAGTTAGTTAGTTAGTTAGTTTTCGGCGGACACAACATCTTTGTTTGTATGTGGTGCTGAGGATCGAACCCGGGCCGCACGCATGCCAGGCCAGCGTGCTACCTACCGCTTGAGCCACATCCCCAGCCCCAAGCACAGATCTTTTTTCTTTTCTTTTCTTTTTTTTTAATCTGAATGTTACACCGAATTCAAGTGGTAGAACTTCCACATGTGTCACTGACTGCGGGATAAGTTTAGAGCTTCGGTACAATACACGTTCTAATAAAAAGGGCACTACTCTCGTGTAGTGTAGGAAACCTATATGTCTTTAAGTGTACCGACTTTTGAATAATAAAAAAATCTCTCACACACAGCATACTACTCTAGTCCCCAGATGTGCACACATCCCCAGTGGCAGAGATGGAGATGTGGGGTGATTCAGGAGAATCACAAGACTAAGCCCAGCCTCAGCAACTTACGGAGCCCTGCGGTAACGAGAGAGAGAGAGAGAGAGAGAGAGAGAGAGAGAGAGAGAGAGAGAGAGAGAGAGAGAGAGAGAGAGGGGGGGGGGGAGGTGTGTAGGTGTTGGGGGGTGTTGCCCAGAGGCAAAGCATCTCAGAAGGAAGAGGGGGAATTTATTATAATAAGAAAACATAAGAACTAAACCTTTACAGCAGCAAAACTCTGATGACTCTGCTGACACTCTGTTGTTTTAACGCATCCGAGGCCTGGCAAGGTTATCAAACAGAAAAAGTGATTTTCTGGATGGAAATTCTAAATATTTGTTAGCCAATGGGCAGATAACCCACCCTGAAAGTCAATGTAGCTTCACCTGTGATGACGGAGGGGGGGGGAAGGGAAAAGAGAAAGGAAAAAGGATATGGGTTTTGACATGAGCCTCAGTGGCTGAGCAGTGAGACTTATACTCAAAGCATATAAAGTGGACCCCTGTTACATTTTCTGACCCCCACCACCACCACCTCCCCCCACCCCTTTTCCTCGATTCGACAGTTGGGAGAAAATTTTTTTAAAAAGACAAAAAAGGACAAACAACAGCAGCAACAACCGCAGCAGAAACAACAACCACCTTACCGAATTTCTGAATTTACATGAGTGAATTACTCTTCTTGATTCTCAGTCACATAGTTGATACTTTTCATGGTTTTTGGTTTGTTTGTTTGTATGTAATTCAAAAAAAAAATCAGAAGAAATTATTGGTATTCATTGCATACAGAGTGACCCATGTTAGCTTATCTCTCAGTTGCAAAGAAGGGGGGGGGCGCAAGGGGGAAGGGGTTGGTGTTGGTGATGGTGGCAAAAAGCAACCTGGAACCTGCTTTACCTAGGCTACTGGTTTGATCAAGTCTTCCTTGCATGGATGTGTTGTAGGGACAAATGAGGCAAGGCACCGACCGAACAGAGCAGGAAATGGGGTTTTATTTGGCCGCTGCCAGGTTCAGAGGACACGGCTTTTGCTGTCATGAATGAATCAATCCCCTGAACCCCGAGTTCAGGTAGTTTCAGAGTTTTATACCGAGCACGTAAGGGGAGGGGCTCAGAAATTCACGGTCTGCAGAAGTTCACATAAAAGCAGCTTTTTCCTCTCACTGTTCTGGGCATGTGAACCCTTCGAGGACAACACCTGAGAAGGGGAGAGCTTCTTCCCCCCTGTCTAGTCTCTCCCTGCCAGCTGTAACCATGGAGTCCAGTCGGTAACTTCTCGTATCTTAACAATGTAGACCTCTGGGTGAAGCCCAGCTCAAGGCCAGAGGCCTTGTTTGCACATTTCTTCAAAGTACTGTTCTGGATATGTTTGTGAAAAACTAGTAAGGGGGTTTCCAGCACCTGGAGTGCTGGTGTCTTCTCGGCCAGTGGCCAAGTAAACAGGGCGACACGAAAATAGGAAGTTTATCCACCTCGAATTCTTTTGCAGAGACTCCCTTGCTGACAGACCTAAAACCAGTCTGGGTGAAGATTTCTGAAGAGGCCCAGTTAAGACTTTTCAGTGGAGAGAGGGGGTGCCACTTCAGATGATGAATCGCAAAGACACCTTGAACTCACCCAAACATATCACATATTTTAAGATTCTACTCATTCAGGGCAGAGAGTAAGCAGTTTTACCTAACAATGGTTTGGTTTCAAAAGGCTTTTTTTTTTTTTTTTTTTTTTTTTATCTAATCCCCTGCTTTTCCCTTAGAGCTCTTCTCTTTTCTCTTAGAAAACTCTACTCTTAGTCAGAGGTCCAAATCTCCATTCAAATGACACAGGGGGGGGGGGGGGAGAAAAGAAAAAAAAAAAAAATCTCTCAAGCACTTGGACCCCTCCTGCCCCAAACGAAAAAAAGTTCCGGGTGATCAATGAATTTAAAAAGCAGGAAAAATGAATCATTAGCAGAAATGAACATAACCACAGTTACTACTTTGTAAGAATTGGAAAGAATTACCCAGGGCAGAGCTTCCAATTGAAACCCTGTAATTATTAGACAACAAACAAACACACAGACAGACAGACAGACAAACAAAAACCCTGAAGTACAAGAGTCTGTCTCCTTCTGTCTCTATAACTTACACACACACACACACACACACACATTTCCGTCTCTTTCTCCACACCAAACTCTTTTTAATCACTTGATTTTTCAGTTTCTCACTTAGTGGAGCACCCCTTTTCTTTAGGATCAATCTCCTCCTAGGTTTCTTTTTATACCAAAGGGTTGGGGGGCAAGTGACACATGATCCAGGAGAAGGAGGCCAAAGCAATCAGGGTATTAAGGAACATCAGGAGAGAGAAATGAAATGCTGGTGGACACATTGAACAAATGCTCTGAAACAAGTGATATCCAAATTAACCTCTTAGTTTAGTTTTAAACCAAACGGTCAGCATAAATGCAGAGTTAGAGAGACAAAATGACCCTTAAAACAGATACGGGAAACCATACTGGAATTTGAAACAGGCTGGGAATTGTGAACAGCCTGGAGAGGCCATATTTTCCTTCCTTCAGGGGCAGTGGGAGAGACTTTGCACTGCCTGTTGTTATGTAAATTAGAACTGAGACCTGCCCCAAGCAAGCCCGGTTTAGTGTAAGCATCTTACTTCCCCGCCCTGATAACTGGCACCCCAGCCTGGCAGAAAACAAATTTTCCCTTGCAGACAAACTGGTAGGAACCCAAAGTGGCTGGAACCACGCCTCCCCCCCCCCCCCCCAAAAAAAAAAAAAAAAAAAAAAAAAAAGAACACAATGGCACAGAGAAGGAATAGTACAAGTACCTGCTTTATCTAGGTTACTGGTCTGATAAAGTTGACACTTTGTTGGGGGTATTTCAATCTCACCTCGACCCCTGACCTGCCCCTCTCAAGAGTTTGTGAAAGATGCAAACTGATTTTTACATGTCTCTGTCAATTCCTACATCGTCTGGATGGATCCAACCGTGGCCTATCAGTCTGACTGAAATGAATCCTGGCAGTGGCCAGCATGCCTGACCTCCAGATTACTTTTTGTGGTGTTCGGAGAAGAGTTGTGGTGTGATTTCATGTTTTAGACTTTGTCGAGATTGGGTTTATGTTCCATTCTATGGTCAACTTTGGTAAACATTCCGTATTCACTTTAAAAGAAGGTCTGCTGGGGCTGGGGTTGTGGCTCAGTGGTAAAGCGCTCGCCTTGCATGTGTGAGGCCCTGGGTTCGATCCTCAGTACCACATAAAAATAAATAAATAAAACAAAGGTATTGTGTCCAACTACGACTGAAAAATCAATATTTATTAAAGAAAAAAAAAAAAGGAAGAAGGTCTGCTGTGCAGTGGTGGCCTTGCAGTGTTCTGAGCATGCCCATTAGGTGTGGGTTGTTCGTGATGTGCTTCTGCTGTCCTTTGTTACTGATTATTTATTTATGGCCTATGTCATCAGCTGCTAAGGGACGAGTGTTCTCGTCTCTTTGCCATAATTGATGTATCCATCTTTTCTTTTAATTCTCTCTGGTTTTCATGTAGGTATTTATTTATTTCTTTCTAAACATTTTTTTTTTTTAAGCTGTAGATGGACACAATGTCTTTATCTTTATTTATTTATTTATTTTTATGTGGTGCTGAGGATCGAACCCAGGGCCTCACGAATGCAAAGGCAAGCGCTCTACCGCTGAGCTACAATCCCAACCCTCATGTAGGTATTCTGAGGTTATTGAATGATTTGCACACTACCTTAAGATTGTTTAATGCTTCCTCAAAGATCTGACTGTTTATCAAGGTGCTACGTTCCTCCTACGCCTGGCAGTGATTGTCTTGTGTGTACCTTGAAGTCATACTGAAAATAAATAAGTGACTGAGTACAGTGGCCTATGCCTGTCATCCCAGATGCTTCTCTCTCTCTCTCTCTCTCTCTCTCTCTCTCTCTCTCAGCTGAGGCAGGAGGATCGAGAGTTTAAAGCCACCCTCAGCAAAAGTGAGACACTAAGCAACTCAGTGAGACCCTGTCTCTAAGTAACATACTAGATAGATAGGTAGGGCTAGGGGATGTGGCTCAGTAGTCAGTGAGTGCCCCTGAGTTCAATCCCTGTTTACAGGCCTCCTCCAATAAATAAACAAACAGATAGATAGATAGATAGATAGATAGATAGATAGATAGATAAATAAATAAATATGTTTATTTTGTCTATTTAGGTGATGATGATGATGATGATGATGATGATGATGATGATGATGATGATGATGATTTTAATGTGGTGCTGGGATTGAACCCTGTGCCTCATGCGTACTTGGTAAGTGCTGTACCACTGAGCCACAACACCAGAATGACAACACCGTGAAGTGCTCTTGCTCAGACTGTGGTCTCCTGTGTGGCTGGGGAGGGCAGGGGTTGGGTCCATTTAGGGCTGACAGATATTGTTGCCCTGCTACGTCTTAGATGAAACAGTGCGTAATATGTGCACACAGATCAAAATGAAGGTAGAGATGGCAAGCTCTCTCCAGCTTTATTTATCCCAGAGCATGTGGTGTTTCAGTCTAGGGCAACAGACCATGCTTTTTAGCTAAGGCAGCCTCTCTTAGAGCCCTGTTGCAGCTTCTTATTACCAAGTGCCTAAATGTAAAATGTGGCTCTGTGATATGGATACATAAAAAATAAAAAATAAAAAAAGATAAAATGGCCAAACAGACAAAATAGAACTCCACAAGGAAGCATCCTTTTTCCTATTAGGATTAGTATTTTTTTTTTTTTTTTTTTCCCCTCCTGTTTCGTAGTATGTTGTCGGTGGACAGCACACCTTCTTTCTATTTGTTCCTTTTTGTATGGCGTGCTAAGGCTCAAACTCTGTGCTAGGCCGGCCCTCTGCCACTGACCCAAAGATACAGACAGCCCCTAGACAAGAAAGGATTCTCAGAGGCTGGTCATCTTCCAATGTTTTTGTACAGAAAAAGGAGGAAACACAAAGCCCAAAGACCAGAAGATCAAATTCCCAAGCAACCGATTTCAAACTGATTTTTACATGTTTCTGTCAATTCCTACATCGTCTGGATAAATCCAAGCGTGGCCTATCGGTCTGCCTGTCTAATGGTGGCTTCACCGCGGTGGTGGTTTCGGTTTTGAACTCTCACACCGCCCGTGTCCCCCGCCGGATTCTCTAGGGGTGCTGGGCAGACTGCCGGCGCCTCCCGCTGCTGCGGGGGACCCTGGGGGAGGGGGGGGGAGGCGGCGGCTGGTGGCACGTGTCCGGGTGACTTTCTACGACCCCTGCGGAGCGGATCACGCTGACACCGACCGAGGTTCCGCGTCCCTTCAGCCTGATTTGGTTGACGGTTTTCGAGCTCCCCCTGGTGTCCGCTTTTATAGGAGAGGAGCGTCTTCATCCAATTCTGAGAAGTATCTGTTCACGTCCTTGGACCATGGATCCATTGGATTATTTGTTCGATTCTTTTTTTTTTTTTTTTTTCTTTTTGCTTTCTGTCCCGCCCCCACCCCCGTTGTTGTTGTTGTTGTTGTTGTTGTTGTTGTTGTTGTTGTTTCGCTCTGGGGCAAGGGCCCAGGCTTTTTAGCCGAGGCAGCCGCTCTTAGAGCCCTGTTACAGCTTCTGATTACCAAGTGCCTAAAGGTAAAATTTGGCTCTGTGACCCAATGGAAAATGACTTCCCATTCGAGAATATGCTCATTTCTTAGGGAAAACAACAACAGCAGCAGCAACAGACACAGCACCCCCCCCCCCAAAAAAAAAAAAGATAAATAAAAACACAAATACAAATAAGAATTCATGGGCTGGAGATGTGGCTCAAGTGATGATAACACGCTCCCCTGGCATGCATGGGGCGCTGGGTTCGAGCCTCAGCACCACATAAAATAAAACAAAGATGTTGTGTTCACTGCATACTGAAAAATAAACATTAAAAAATATTCAAAATATTCTCTCTCTCTCTCTCTCTCTCTCTCTCTCTCTCTCTCTCTCTCTCTCTCCCCCCCCCCGCCTCTGCCCTCTGTCTTTATAAAAGAAAAATAAGTAAAAGTTAAAAAAGGGGCTGGGGATGTGGCTCAAGCGGCAGCGCGCTCGCCTGGCATGCGTGCGGTCGGGGTTCGGCCCTGAGCACCACGTAACGAAGATGTTGTGTCCGTCCACCGAAAACTAAAAAGTAAATATCAAAGTTCTCTCTCACTCTCTCTTAAAACAAAACAGAACAAACGAACAAACAAAAAGAAAGATAACGTGGCCAGACAGACAAAATGGAACTCCACAAGGAAAAATCCCTTTTTCCTATTATGATCGGTATTCTTTTTTTTTTTCTTTTTTGGAGTAGTTGTAGGTGGACGTGCAGCACGCCTTCTTTCGACTTGTTCCTCCTTTTTGTATGCCGCGCTAAGGCTCAAACCCAGTGCCTCCTATGTGCTAGGCCGGCCCTCTGCCACTGAACCACAGACATAGAGGAGGAAGGATTCTCAGAGGCTGTTCATCTTCCCATTTTTTTTTGGGGGGGGGGTACAGAAACAGGCGGGAACCCCAAGCCCAAAGACCGGCAGATCAAATTCCCAAGCAACCGATTTCGACGGGTTTTTACGTGTTTCTGTCCCTTCCTCCATTCTCTGGATGGATCCGACCGCGGCCTAGCAATCTGCCTGCCTAACAGTGGCTTCACCGTGGTGGTTTCGGTTTTGAAGTCCCACACCGCCCGTGTCCCCCGCCGGGTTCTCTAGGGGTGCTGGGCCCATCTGCCTGCGTCTCGAGCCCGCCGCTGTGGCGTGGCGACCCGGCTGGTGGGACGTGTCCGGGTGACTTTCTACGACCCCTGCGGAGGAGCGGATCCCGCTGACGCCCTCCGAGGTTCTACGACCCCTGCGGAGGAGCGGATCCCGCTGACGCCGACCGAGGTTCCTCGTCCCTTTCGCCCGATTTGGTTGACGGTTGTCGAGCTCCACCTGGTGGCCGCTTTTATGGGAGCGTCTTCTCATCGGAAGTCGCCAAGGCGTGATATTCGGCGGCGGTGGCCGAGACAGAGTTCCAGGAGCTGGGCGGCGCCGGCGGAACTGTCTCGGTCGCCCTGGGCTGGGCCGATGTGGCCCGTTGGCGGGATATTGGACCGGCGGGCTTAGTGTGTGTGTCGGTTGTCTTCTCTCCCTGCTCGGTCCGGGCCGCGGGCGCCTCGGGTGGCGGTCCGAGCGGCTCCTTCGGTGGCACGGGCTTCGCTTTGGCCCGGTCTGGGTCGGCCGCCGGGACTTCTGTCTTTTTTTTTTTTTTTTCTTTTTCTCCCGCTTCCTCTCCCTCTCTCTCGTGGGTTTTGGCCGCGAATGTGCTGGCCCGGCCTCGCCGCGTTCCCTCTTTGGGGGCCGCCGCCCGGGGCTTGTCCTGATGGCTATGCCCGGCGTCCTTCGGTGGTGGGTCGCCTTAGCGTGTTCCCCGCCCGCCCCCCGATCCCGCTCGCTGGGGATGGTGGTCCCCGCCTCTCGTCTGTGCCTTCGTCAACGAGGGTCGACCAGTTGTCCCTAGGGGCTCTGGATCTCGGTGATGGGCTCGATTTCGCGGTCCGCCGACCGTGACTCCCTTCGGGGAAGGCGGCAGTGGTGAGTGAACTGTTCCCCATTGCCCCGGTCGCGGTTGTCTTGGCCCGAGTTGGCCGTTTTCTGCCATCGGGTAGGTGCTGACACGGTGTCCTCTGGCCTGTGCCGCCAGAGGGAGGGAGCTTGGGCCTCCGGGTGCGTGCGGGGCTCTGGGCTGATGGGGTGGCCCGGACCCGTTCCCTCTGGAGCCGTCTGCCTCGGGCCTGCGTGCGACGGCTCTTTGGTGCGCCTGGAGTGCCCTCGCGGTGGTGCCACCTCCGGCCGGCCGGTCTCCTGGCGCCGGAGGGCGGTGGGGGAGGTGGCGGGTGGTCCTTTACCGCCCGTGCGCTCCCCGCTGCGGGCGCCGAGGGCGGTGTGACGACGACGCTCGCTTCCATGGCTCCGAGCCGCGTGTCAGGCGTTCCCCGTTCCGTGTCGTCGGCCGCTCTCCCTGGGGTGTGGGGCCGGCGAGGCCGTAGCAGGCTCCTCTTGAAGCGGTCCTCGCCGGGTCTCCCCCCGCTCCCCGGGTCTCTCCCGCCCACCCTGCTGATCGATGTGGTGACTTTGCGCTCTCCTGGGCCGGACCAAAGCCGCGCCAGGCGAGGGACGGACATTCATGGCGAATGGGCCAGCTCTTCTCGTCCTGCCCGCGGGCCCCTCGCCTTCCCTCCCCGCCCGTTCGCGGTGCGGGGAAGGGCGGGGGTGCGGAACCCGGCCTCGACCTCGCTCCCGGGGTCCTCTGACGTAGCGGGTGCTTCCCGCCCGCCGCCCGCTCTGGGCGGCCAAGGGCCGTGCGTGTGGCCCTCCCCGCGTCGGGGAGGGCTGCCGCCGTGCCGCGTCGGCGCGACGGCGCGCCTCTGCTTCGGTGCTCCTGGGGCGCTCCGGGTCGTTTCCTGAGGTGCCTGAGGCTGAGCCGGTGTGTGCTGTTCCCGGTGCCGCTGCCGCGGCCGGCCGCCGCCTCGCTGTCAGTCTCGCCCCGTCTGCGGGGGTTTCTGAGGCGAGTGCCTGAAGGGGAAGAACAGTTGTTGCTTCGCTCGGGGGATCGAGGCGGTAAGCTCGACAGCGTTGACCGTTCCCTCTCCGTGGGGGGCGGGTCGCGTTGTCGTCCCCAGCGCCGAGTGGCGCGGGGAGTGTTAGGCGAGCGGGCGCCCGTGCGCTCTTCCCTGCCTCCCTTGGGGGAAGGGAGATGCTGCCCGGGCGTGCGAGCGATTGTGGCGGGACGCCGAGCAGGGGCCGGTCCGGCCCCCGAGGCGATGGTCGCCTTGGGGTGTCCCCGGCCGCGAACGCTCCAGAAGCCTCGTGCTTGCCCATACCGCAGATCCCCCCTCGCTGTCTCGGCGGCCGGTCGGGAGAGGAGCCGGGCTGGGTGCGGCCCATCCTCAGTGAGGAACGTTTCTCTAGCGATCCGTGAAGGGCGTGCCTCGCGTGGGGTACCGGATTCCCCCATTGGCCGCCCCCTGCCTTGTGCGCTACGCTACCGTCGGTGGTGTGTGTAGGCGAGAGTTCCCCCCTCCCCGCCGTCTGGGAGGGCAGGGGTCCGCCGGCCCCCCGCGGGTGGGGGCCGAGCGCTTGCTCTTTGTGCCTACCGCGGCCCGCGCCTCCCCCCTTCGAGTCGGGGGAGGGTTCCCGCTGGGCCTGGC
>NW_027524375.1:82500-97500 GCF_052094955.1 Ictidomys tridecemlineatus
ACCGCTACTGGACATTCGACGCCGACGCATTGAGCTCTACCAACTGAGGTATATTCACAGCCCAGCCCTACATGATTGGTTTTCTTTTTTCCTTTATGGGGGGGGGGGGCTTGTTTGATTGCCGCGCTGCTTTTTACATTTTTTTTTCTCTCTCCCTTCCCCTCCCCCCCCCGCAGGTTGACCAGTTGGCCGGTGTGCCCCAGCACGACTGAGGTCTACCAGTTGTCCACTAGAGGGTGTTTCAAAATTTTTTTTTTTTCCTTTATCTGGTACGTATCGAGGTCGACCATTTGTCCTAACATAAGCGGACGGGGGGTTGGGGTCAAACTCTGTGTGCATTTATTCATTTATTTATTTATTTATTTATTTTTAAATTTTTTTTTTTTATTGGTTGTTCACAACATTACAAAGCTCTTGACATATCATATTTCATACATTAGATTGAAGTGGGTTATGAACTCCCAATTTTACCCCAAATGCAGATTGCAGAATCACGTCGGTTATACATCCACAACTCTGTGTGCATTTATGCACGCCTTTTTTTTTTCTTCCTTCCTTCCTTCCTTCCTTCCTTCCTTCCTTCCTTCCTTCCTTCCTTCCTTCTTGTTTTTTCTTTTCTTTTCTTTTCTTTTTTTTTTTTTTTTTTTTTTTGAGAGAGGAGGGGGGGAGAGAGAGAGAGAGAGAGAGAGAGAGAGAGAGAGAGAGAGAGAGAGAGAATTTTTAATATTTATTTTTTAGTTCTTGGCGGACACAACATCTTTGTATGTGGTGCTGAGGATCGAACCCGGGCCGCACGCATGCCAGGCGAGCGCGCTACCGCTTGAGCCACATCCCCAGCCCCTTTTTTTTTTTTTTTTAATATTTAGTGTTTAGTTTTCGGGGAACCCAACATCTTTATTTTTATTATTATTATTTTTTAAACTTTTTTTTTTAATTTTGTTTTGAGACAGAGAGAGAGAGAGAGAGAGAGAAGAGAGAGGAGAGAGAATTATTTAATATTTATTTTTCAGTTTTTGGCGGACACAACATGGTTGTATGTTGTATGTGGTGCTGAGGATCGAACCCGGGCGCACGCATGCCAGGCGAGCGCACTACTGCTTGAGCCGCATCCCCAGCCCTAAACTTATTTTTATTTATTTTAGTTTTTATTTGGTGCGATCTAACCCAGCGCCCCATGCTACCAGTTGAGCCACACACCCAGCCCCTAAGTTTTACCCTTCCCCCCCCCCTCTCTCTCTCTCTCTCTCTCTCTCTCTCTCTCTCTCTCTCTCTCCCTCCCCTCCCTCCCTCCCTCCCTCCCTCCCTCCCTCCCTCCCTCCCTCTCCCCCTCCCCCCTCCCCCTCCCCCTCCCTCTCCCTCTCCCTCTCCCTTTCTCCTCTTCCTGTTGCTGAAAGCTTGGCCCAATCCAATAAGGATGGCAAGGTCTTGAGACACAGGAAAAAAGGCTTATGGCAGCGCTGGCAAAGCAAAAAACATGGGGACTCTGGTCCCCAAAGGCTGTGACTCTGCACGTCAGCAACAACAGGAGGTTTCGTACAGGAGATTCAAAGGCCACCTTGCACTTCTTCCTGGCCGCGGTTGTGATTCGGCTTCTTACTTTTGAGAAGACTCATTTCTGACATCCTCTGGTCTCCAAAGTCTACATGACATTCTTGACTATGCTGGGCGTGGACTCAAGGACAGATAAGTCTGCCTAAAACAGGGAAGAAAGGTGATATGATTTCCCCTGGATTGAATCCAGAAGTCAACATCCTATCTCGGTCTGTGATAACACCTGTGGTGGTGTTATCCCTTCCCCTTCCCTCTCCTTTCTCTATTTGCTGGTTAAAGCTCGAGGTCTCTGGAGGTTGCCTGAGTTACTCCCAGGACCTCACCTTCTCTTGTGAGTAGCTGAGGGGGCGGTTGCTGGACGCTGTCTCACCATTCTGATCTTTCACTACTCTTACTGTTCTCTTCCAGGACTTTTGGATCGACTTCCTTCTTCCAAGGATGGTGGAATGATGACAAAGGTGATGGTATTGGAGATATGGAACTCTTTTTATTTGGGGGGGGGGGTGGGGGGGTTGTTTTTCCTCCTGGATGGCTGTCAAACCTGCGGCAGCACACACATCGGTCCATCTCGAAGTGGAGAATCTCTAAAGGATCTTCAGGGAAAGCGTGGACAAGGAGGATTCAGTCCCGGGAGACTCTTGACAGGAGATGGGAAATCCCCGCCCTCCCCCCCCCCCCATTTCTTCTGGAAAATACCTAATACCAATAAAGGCAGGACAAAATGCAGCACAGGCTGGATGGCTGGCTGGCTGAGGTTTATATAGCGCCGAGTAGGTCTACAGGTAAAATTGGATCCCAGAGCAACTGTGCAGTGACTCAGGGTCCTTCCCTTTCCCAGCCGTCCGTCCCCTAAGGCTTTCTCAGTTGGCTAATCCTCCACACTTAGGAGTGGTGAAGGTGGGACACACGTTTTAGGCTTGCTTGGCTTCTTCAGTCGGATCTCATCTTGCCACCGGGTCAGAAACACAAGCATATACACGTGGATGTTTCCACCCTGTGGAACTGGGGAGTTCACAGTGAGTGGTCTGCGGTCTCAAAAGGGCAGCCCCGTTGGTTGCAGTCACCGAACGCTAGGTGGCGCAAAGCTACCGTCATTTTGGAAGGCCTGCCTGAGTTCCATTTCCAGTTTCGATATAATCTATCTACATGTATAGACATAGATAGACAGACAGACTTAGATATCGATATCCATATACAGATCACTAAGCTGCAAGCCGCCGCGTCATGTCTTCCTCTCTTCCCTCAGCCTATTGAGTCCCTGGAGAGACAGATGGGCAAGGGCCTCAGTGCCCGCTCTGTTGTTCCCCCGGCGGGCCCCCCCCCCCCCCCCCCCCCCCCGCCCCATACAGTAAAGTCCGGGAAGCACTGGGCGGTGGGGGGGACATACCGCTTTCACCCCTGGAACTCTTTTTTTTTTTTTGGGGGGGGGGGGTTGGTCGTTTTTCCTCCTTTAGCCTTTAAGATGTCCCACCTAGGAGATAGCTTCTGTGCCTCTGCCCGACCCTTGGAATTTGAACTATAATCCACACTTCCCCCATCCCACTAACTCCAATTCCCCAGCAGTAGTTCGCTCCCAAGGCTGTCACCACTAGAGGTCCATGGTAAACACCTTCCCCCACCCCTGAGAGCTATGAGGGAGGGCCTGGATGAGTTTAAGAGAGAAATAAACCAAAACAAAACAGTGATGTTTCCCCATTTCTCTCTCTGTGTGTGTGTGTGTGTGTGTGTGTGTGTGTGTGTGTGTGTGTGTGTGTGTCTCCAGTGTGTACCTGTCTGCTGCGCACCAAACCCAAGCAGGATGGATTTGGGCCTGGGGGAAGGAGAGGGAGGCCCTTCCTGGGTTTACTTTCTGGGGAAGAAGAGACAAAGGAAAAAAGGTGAGGGTGTTGCCCAGCCATCAAGACCGTTTGTGGACCAATGCCCAAGGCCCTGCCCTGGGTTTCTTCCCCAGGCTAGCATCACAAAAGAAACAAAAGTAGTGAACAAAGAGAGACTCAAACAACCCAAACAGGCAAGGAAATCTCATCGCAAAGTGCCCACCGGGAAAGGGGAAAAAAAAGAAAAAAGGAAAAAAAAAAAGAAAAAAAATCATCAAGATGCCTCCCGTGCTGTGCTGGACAGCGTTAGAGCTCGCCTAGCATATTCGAGGCCCTGGGTTGGATCCTCAGCTCCAGATAAAAAGAAATTAATAACACAAACACATTCTTTCCAACTAGGCCAAATAAATAAATAAAAGAAATCAAGACACTAGAAGAGACCTTGCCCACACAGAGAAAGGGCGGGGTGGGGGGTTGGGGGGAGATCCACATGGAAATACCCTTGGCATTCCAATAGCCGAATACATCTCCCCATACTCATGTCAGGGTTTCCTTGGTGGGGATGGAACCAGAAACCAGCCCCTCACGCAGGCTCATCCTGGACCCTGGAACTGGGGACTGAACACAGACACAGTTTACCACTGAGCTAAACCAACATCCCCTTTTTATAAAGATATTTTTATACATTTTTGGTAAATCCATTGATTTATGAGTTGAACCCAGAAGCACTCACTTGACCAGTGACTGAGCCACATCCTCATATTCAATTTATCTATCTATCTATCTATCTATCTATCTATCATCATCATCTATCTATCTATCTATCTATCTATTCGTTTGTTTTCTTGCTTGCTTTCTTGCTTGCTTGCTTGCTTGCTTGCTTGCTTGCTTGCTTGCTTGCTCGCTCGCTCGCTCGCTCGCTCGCTCGTTCGTTCTAGTTAAAGCTTGGTCCCCGGGGTTTCAAAAACTGACTTCCAGACCACTCACGTATAAAGGAATCAAGCCTTTATTAAAGCACAACTAGCGGCGACTGACCAGAAGAACATACAGCTGTTCCCCTGACCAGCCTCAAACAATTGCAAGGGTGCTCCTTATAAGCCTGAAACCTGCAAAAGGGACGTTTTGGGGGGAGGGGGCGTCTAGCTAATGCAAACAAGCCAAGTTCCAGAAGCTGGAGAGTGAAGTCAGGCGGAGGGACGCTCAGCCAATCACAATCAGCCTAGCCACTCCAGTGACAGAAGCGTAGCCCCGTTATGGGCTAGTTACAGAAACAACGTCCCATGTCCTTCCTTAAAGGTTTCTATAGCAAAAGGCAAAGAACATCTTGCCCCAGTCATGACCCTTCTACTTGGCCTGGTTGTTTTACAGAATGGAGACGTAAAACAAAACGGAATCCCATTTGCTTTTACTATCACCAATTTTCTTTTGGAGACAGGGGTCTCGCGAGGTTACTTTCGCTATGAGCTTACAATCCTTCTCTGAACCTCCTCCTGATCCCCTTGGGGGGGGGGGGGGACAGACACAATATCTTTACCTTATCGGCTTGTTTGTCCCTTTGTTTTTGGTTCTGTGGTGCTCAGGATCAGGATCGAATCCACCGCTCCACACGTCCCAGGCCAGTGCTCTACTACCGAGCTAAAACCCTAGCCCAAGCTTTGCATTCTAGAATGCATACATTTCCTTCTTCGCTGAAGGAACACAGACACATTTATTGTACAACAAGCCCAGACATCTTCACATCACAGTTGCCTAGAAGTCCTACATACGTTCGTTGACCTTTGACTTTGGAAGCCACGCTCAGAATCTATGACTCTGGCCAGATAACTGCCGCGATGTGGTTTTTGCTCACCAACAGTTGGACCTAGGTGAACAGCTTGGACTCAAGTGGACAAATACTCTTATGCATTCAGGCAACAGTGCCACTCACCTGGTACAGGAGTGTTCTTTCAACAAACGATCACAAAACAAACCCTTACTTATTCAATCAAAACTAACAGATGTGAAAACTGGTCATTAATGGCACAGATCTTTTTATTTATTTTTTATTTTTTTGAGAGAGTGAGAGAGAGAGAGAGAGAGAGAGAGAGAGTTTTTAAATATCTAGTTAGTTAGTTAGTTAGTTAGTTAGTTTTCGGCGGACACAACATCTTTGTTTGTATGTGGTGCTGAGGATCGAACCCGGGCCGCACGCATGCCAGGCCAGCGTGCTACCTACCGCTTGAGCCACATCCCCAGCCCCAAGCACAGATCTTTTTTCTTTTCTTTTCTTTTTTTTTAATCTGAATGTTACACCGAATTCAAGTGGTAGAACTTCCACATGTGTCACTGACTGCGGGATAAGTTTAGAGCTTCGGTACAATACACGTTCTAATAAAAAGGGCACTACTCTCGTGTAGTGTAGGAAACCTATATGTCTTTAAGTGTACCGACTTTTGAATAATAAAAAAATCTCTCACACACAGCATACTACTCTAGTCCCCAGATGTGCACACATCCCCAGTGGCAGAGATGGAGATGTGGGGTGATTCAGGAGAATCACAAGACTAAGCCCAGCCTCAGCAACTTACGGAGCCCTGCGGTAACGAGAGAGAGAGAGAGAGAGAGAGAGAGAGAGAGAGAGAGAGAGAGAGAGAGAGAGAGAGAGAGAGAGGGAGGTGTGTAGGTGTTGGGGGGTGTTGCCCAGAGGCAAAGCATCTCAGAAGGAAGAGGGGGAATTTATTATAATAAGAAAACATAAGAACTAAACCTTTACAGCAGCAAAACTCTGATGACTCTGCTGACACTCTGTTGTTTTAACGCATCCGAGGCCTGGCAAGGTTATCAAACAGAAAAAGTGATTTTCTGGATGGAAATTCTAAATATTTGTTAGCCAATGGGCAGATAACCCACCCTGAAAGTCAATGTAGCTTCACCTGTGATGACGGAGGGGGGGGGAAGGGAAAAGAGAAAGGAAAAAGGATATGGGTTTTGACATGAGCCTCAGTGGCTGAGCAGTGAGACTTATACTCAAAGCATATAAAGTGGACCCCTGTTACATTTTCTGACCCCCACCACCACCACCTCCCCCCACCCCTTTTCCTCGATTCGACAGTTGGGAGAAAATTTTTTTAAAAAGACAAAAAAGGACAAACAACAGCAGCAACAACCGCAGCAGAAACAACAACCACCTTACCGAATTTCTGAATTTACATGAGTGAATTACTCTTCTTGATTCTCAGTCACATAGTTGATACTTTTCATGGTTTTTGGTTTGTTTGTTTGTATGTAATTCAAAAAAAAAATCAGAAGAAATTATTGGTATTCATTGCATACAGAGTGACCCATGTTAGCTTATCTCTCAGTTGCAAAGAAGGGGGGGGGCGCAAGGGGGAAGGGGTTGGTGTTGGTGATGGTGGCAAAAAGCAACCTGGAACCTGCTTTACCTAGGCTACTGGTTTGATCAAGTCTTCCTTGCATGGATGTGTTGTAGGGACAAATGAGGCAAGGCACCGACCGAACAGAGCAGGAAATGGGGTTTTATTTGTATTTGGCCGCTGCCAGGTTCAGAGGACACGGCTTTTGCTGTCATGAATGAATCAATCCCCTGAACCCCGAGTTCAGGTAGTTTCAGAGTTTTATACCGAGCACGTAAGGGGAGGGGCTCAGAAATTCACGGTCTGCAGAAGTTCACATAAAAGCAGCTTTTTCCTCTCACTGTTCTGGGCATGTGAACCCTTCGAGGACAACACCTGAGAAGGGGAGAGCTTCTTCCCCCCTGTCTAGTCTCTCCCTGCCAGCTGTAACCATGGAGTCCAGTCGGTAACTTCTCGTATCTTAACAATGTAGACCTCTGGGTGAAGCCCAGCTCAAGGCCAGAGGCCTTGTTTGCACATTTCTTCAAAGTACTGTTCTGGATATGTTTGTGAAAAACTAGTAAGGGGGTTTCCAGCACCTGGAGTGCTGGTGTCTTCTCGGCCAGTGGCCAAGTAAACAGGGCGACACGAAAATAGGAAGTTTATCCACCTCGAATTCTTTTGCAGAGACTCCCTTGCTGACAGACCTAAAACCAGTCTGGGTGAAGATTTCTGAAGAGGCCCAGTTAAGACTTTTCAGTGGAGAGAGGGGGTGCCACTTCAGATGATGAATCGCAAAGACACCTTGAACTCACCCAAACATATCACATATTTTAAGATTCTACTCATTCAGGGCAGAGAGTAAGCAGTTTTACCTAACAATGGTTTGGTTTCAAAAGGCTTTTTTTTTTTTTTTTTTTTTTTTTATCTAATCCCCTGCTTTTCCCTTAGAGCTCTTCTCTTTTCTCTTAGAAAACTCTACTCTTAGTCAGAGGTCCAAATCTCCATTCAAATGACACGGGGGGGGGGGGGGGGGGAGAAAAGAAAAAAAAAAAAAATCTCTCAAGCACTTGGACCCCTCCTGCCCCAAACGAAAAAAAGTTCCGGGTGATCAATGAATTTAAAAAGCAGGAAAAATGAATCATTAGCAGAAATGAACATAACCACAGTTACTACTTTGTAAGAATTGGAAAGAATTACCCAGGGCAGAGCTTCCAATTGAAACCCTGTAATTATTAGACAACAAACAAACACACAGACAGACAGACAGACAAACAAAAACCCTGAAGTACAAGAGACTGTCTCCTTCTGTCTCTATAACTTACACACACACACACACACACACACATTTCCGTCTCTTTCTCCACACCAAACTCTTTTTAATCACTTGATTTTTCAGTTTCTCACTTAGTGGAGCACCCCTTTTCTTTAGGATCAATCTCCTCCTAGGTTTCTTTTTATACCAAAGGGTTGGGGGGCAAGTGACACATGATCCAGGAGAAGGAGGCCAAAGCAATCAGGGTATTAAGGAACATCAGGAGAGAGAAATGAAATGCTGGTGGACACATTGAACAAATGCTCTGAAACAAGTGATATCCAAATTAACCTCTTAGTTTAGTTTTAAACCAAACGGTCAGCATAAATGCAGAGTTAGAGAGACAAAATGACCCTTAAAACAGATACGGGAAACCATACTGGAATTTGAAACAGGCTGGGAATTGTGAACAGCCTGGAGAGGCCATATTTTCCTTCCTTCAGGGGCAGTGGGAGAGACTTTGCACTGCCTGTTGTTATGTAAATTAGAACTGAGACCTGCCCCAAGCAAGCCCGGTTTAGTGTAAGCATCTTACTTCCCCGCCCTGATAACTGGCACCCCAGCCTGGCAGAAAACAAATTTTCCCTTGCAGACAAACTGGTAGGAACCCAAAGTGGCTGGAACCACGCCTCCCCCCCCCCCCCAAAAAAAAAAAAAAAAAAAAAAAAGAACACAATGGCACAGAGAAGGAATAGTACAAGTACCTGCTTTATCTAGGTTACTGGTCTGATAAAGTTGACACTTTGTTGGGGGTATTTCAATCTCACCTCGACCCCTGACCTGCCCCTCTCAAGAGTTTGTGAAAGATGCAAACTGATTTTTACATGTCTCTGTCAATTCCTACATCGTCTGGATGGATCCAACCGTGGCCTATCAGTCTGACTGAAATGAATCCTGGCAGTGGCCAGCATGCCTGACCTCCAGATTACTTTTTGTGGTGTTCGGAGAAGAGTTGTGGTGTGATTTCATGTTTTAGACTTTGTCGAGATTGGGTTTATGTTCCATTCTATGGTCAACTTTGGTAAACATTCCGTATTCACTTTAAAAGAAGGTCTGCTGGGGCTGGGGTTGTGGCTCAGTGGTAAAGCGCTCGCCTTGCATGTGTGAGGCCCTGGGTTCGATCCTCAGTACCACATAAAAATAAATAAATAAAACAAAGGTATTGTGTCCAACTACGACTGAAAAATCAATATTTATTAAAGAAAAAAAAAAAAGGAAGAAGGTCTGCTGTGCAGTGGTGGCCTTGCAGTGTTCTGAGCATGCCCATTAGGTGTGGGTTGTTCGTGATGTGCTTCTGCTGTCCTTTGTTACTGATTATTTATTTATGGCCTATGTCATCAGCTGCTAAGGGACGAGTGTTCTCGTCTCTTTGCCATAATTGATGTATCCATCTTTTCTTTTAATTCTCTCTGGTTTTCATGTAGGTATTTATTTATTTCTTTCTAAACATTTTTTTTTTTTAAGCTGTAGATGGACACAATGTCTTTATCTTTATTTATTTATTTATTTTTATGTGGTGCTGAGGATCGAACCCAGGGCCTCACGAATGCAAAGGCAAGCGCTCTACCGCTGAGCTACAATCCCAACCCTCATGTAGGTATTCTGAGGTTATTGAATGATTTGCACACTACCTTAAGATTGTTTAATGCTTCCTCAAAGATCTGACTGTTTATCAAGGTGCTACGTTCCTCCTACGCCTGGCAGTGATTGTCTTGTGTGTACCTTGAAGTCATACTGAAAATAAATAAGTGACTGAGTACAGTGGCCTATGCCTGTCATCCCAGATGCTTCTCTCTCTCTCTCTCTCTCTCTCTCTCTCTCTCTCTCTCTCTCTCTCTCTCTCTCTCAGCTGAGGCAGGAGGATCGAGAGTTTAAAGCCACCCTCAGCAAAAGTGAGACACTAAGCAACTCAGTGAGACCCTGTCTCTAAGTAACATACTAGATAGATAGGTAGGGCTAGGGGATGTGGCTCAGTAGTCAGTGAGTGCCCCTGAGTTCAATCCCTGTTTACAGGCCTCCTCCAATAAATAAACAAACAGATAGATAGATAGATAGATAGATAGATAGATAGATAAATAAATAAATATGTTTATTTTGTCTATTTAGGTGATGATGATGATGATGATGATGATGATGATGATGATGATGATGATTTTAATGTGGTGCTGGGATTGAACCCTGTGCCTCATGCGTACTTGGTAAGTGCTGTACCACTGAGCCACAACACCAGAATGACAACACCGTGAAGTGCTCTTGCTCAGACTGTGGTCTCCTGTGTGGCTGGGGAGGGCAGGGGTTGGGTCCATTTAGGGCTGACAGATATTGTTGCCCTGCTACGTCTTAGATGAAACAGTGCGTAATATGTGCACACAGATCAAAATGAAGGTAGAGATGGCAAGCTCTCTCCAGCTTTATTTATCCCAGAGCATGTGGTGTTTCAGTCTAGGGCAACAGACCATGCTTTTTAGCTAAGGCAGCCTCTCTTAGAGCCCTGTTGCAGCTTCTTATTACCAAGTGCCTAAATGTAAAATGTGGCTCTGTGATATGGATACATAAAAAATAAAAAATAAAAAAAGATAAAATGGCCAAACAGACAAAATAGAACTCCACAAGGAAGCATCCTTTTTCCTATTAGGATTAGTATTTTTTTTTTTTTTTTTTCCCCTCCTGTTTCGTAGTATGTTGTCGGTGGACAGCACACCTTCTTTCTATTTGTTCCTTTTTGTATGGCGTGCTAAGGCTCAAACTCTGTGCTAGGCCGGCCCTCTGCCACTGACCCAAAGATACAGACAGCCCCTAGACAAGAAAGGATTCTCAGAGGCTGGTCATCTTCCAATGTTTTTGTACAGAAAAAGGAGGAAACACAAAGCCCAAAGACCAGAAGATCAAATTCCCAAGCAACCGATTTCAAACTGATTTTTACATGTTTCTGTCAATTCCTACATCGTCTGGATAAATCCAAGCGTGGCCTATCGGTCTGCCTGTCTAATGGTGGCTTCACCGCGGTGGTGGTTTCGGTTTTGAACTCTCACACCGCCCGTGTCCCCCGCCGGATTCTCTAGGGGTGCTGGGCAGACTGCCGGCGCCTCCCGCTGCTGCGGGGGACCCTGGGGGAGGGGGGGGGAGGCGGCGGCTGGTGGCACGTGTCCGGGTGACTTTCTACGACCCCTGCGGAGCGGATCACGCTGACACCGACCGAGGTTCCGCGTCCCTTCAGCCTGATTTGGTTGACGGTTTTCGAGCTCCCCCTGGTGTCCGCTTTTATAGGAGAGGAGCGTCTTCATCCAATTCTGAGAAGTATCTGTTCACGTCCTTGGACCATGGATCCATTGGATTATTTGTTCGATTCTTTTTTTTTTTTTTTTTTTTTTGCTTTCTGTCCCGCCCCCACCCCCGTTGTTGTTGTTGTTGTTGTTGTTGTTGTTGTTGTTGTTTCGCTCTGGGGCAAGGGCCCAGGCTTTTTAGCCGAGGCAGCCGCTCTTAGAGCCCTGTTACAGCTTCTGATTACCAAGTGCCTAAAGGTAAAATTTGGCTCTGTGACCCAATGGAAAATGACTTCCCATTCGAGAATATGCTCATTTCTTAGGGAAAACAACAACAGCAGCAGCAACAGACACAGCACCCCCCCCCCCCAAAAAAAAAAAGATAAATAAAAACACAAATACAAATAAGAATTCATGGGCTGGAGATGTGGCTCAAGTGATGATAACACGCTCCCCTGGCATGCATGGGGCGCTGGGTTCGAGCCTCAGCACCACATAAAATAAAACAAAGATGTTGTGTTCACTGCATACTGAAAAATAAACATTAAAAAATATTCAAAATATTCTCTCTCTCTCTCTCTCTCTCTCTCTCTCTCTCTCTCTCTCTCTCCCCCCCCCCCCCCGCCTCTGCCCTCTGTCTTTATAAAAGAAAAATAAGTAAAAGTTAAAAAAGGGGCTGGGGATGTGGCTCAAGCGGCAGCGCGCTCGCCTGGCATGCGTGCGGTCGGGGTTCGGCCCTGAGCACCACGTAACGAAGATGTTGTGTCCGTCCACCGAAAACTAAAAAGTAAATATCAAAGTTCTCTCTCACTCTCTCTTAAAACAAAACAGAACAAACGAACAAACAAAAAGAAAGATAACGTGGCCAGACAGACAAAATGGAACTCCACAAGGAAAAATCCCTTTTTCCTATTATGATCGGTATTCTTTTTTTTTTTTCTTTTTTGGAGTAGTTGTAGGTGGACGTGCAGCACGCCTTCTTTCGACTTGTTCCTCCTTTTTGTATGCCGCGCTAAGGCTCAAACCCAGTGCCTCCTATGTGCTAGGCCGGCCCTCTGCCACTGAACCACAGACATAGAGGAGGAAGGATTCTCAGAGGCTGTTCATCTTCCCATTTTTTTTGGGGGGGGGGTACAGAAACAGGCGGGAACCCCAAGCCCAAAGACCGGCAGATCAAATTCCCAAGCAACCGATTTCGACGGGTTTTTACGTGTTTCTGTCCCTTCCTCCATTCTCTGGATGGATCCGACCGCGGCCTAGCAATCTGCCTGCCTAACAGTGGCTTCACCGTGGTGGTTTCGGTTTTGAAGTCCCACACCGCCCGTGTCCCCCGCCGGGTTCTCTAGGGGTGCTGGGCCCATCTGCCTGCGTCTCGCGCCCGCCGCTGTGGCGTGGCGACCCGGCTGGTGGGACGTGTCCGGGTGACTTTCTACGACCCCTGCGGAGGAGCGGATCCCGCTGACGCCCTCCGAGGTTCTACGACCCCTGCGGAGGAGCGGATCCCGCTGACGCCGACCGAGGTTCCTCGTCCCTTTCGCCCGATTTGGTTGACGGTTGTCGAGCTCCACCTGGTGGCCGCTTTTATGGGAGCGTCTTCTCATCGGAAGTCGCCAAGGCGTGATATTCGGCGGCGGTGGCCGAGACAGAGTTCCAGGAGCTGGGCGGCGCCGGCGGAACTGTCTCGGTCGCCCTGGGCTGGGCCGATGTGGCCCGTTGGCGGGATATTGGACCGGCGGGCTTAGTGTGTGTGTCGGTTGTCTTCTCTCCCTGCTCGGTCCGGGCCGCGGGCGCCTCGGGTGGCGGTCCGAGCGGCTCCTTCGGTGGCACGGGCTTCGCTTTGGCCCGGTCTGGGTCGGCCGCCGGGACTTCTGTCTTTTTTTTTTTTTTTTCTTTTTCTCCCGCTTCCTCTCCCTCTCTCTCGTGGGTTTTGGCCGCGAATGTGCTGGCCCGGCCTCGCCGCGGCCTCGCCGCGTTCCCTCTTTGGGGGCCGCCGCCCGGGGCTTGTCCTGATGGCTATGCCCGGCGTCCTTCGGTGGTGGGTCGCCTTAGCGTGTTCCCCGCCCGCCCCCCGATCCCGCTCGCTGGGGATGGTGGTCCCCGCCTCTCGTCTGTGCCTTCGTCAACGAGGGTCGACCAGTTGTCCCTAGGGGCTCTGGATCTCGGTGATGGGCTCGATTTCGCGGTCCGCCGACCGTGACTCCCTTCGGGGAAGGCGGCAGTGGTGAGTGAACTGTTCCCCATTGCCCCGGTCGCGGTTGTCTTGGCCCGAGTTGGCCGTTTTCTGCCATCGGGTAGGTGCTGACACGGTGTCCTCTGGCCTGTGCCGCCAGAGGGAGGGAGCTTGGGCCTCCGGGTGCGTGCGGGGCTCTGGGCTGATGGGGTGGCCCGGACCCGTTCCCTCTGGAGCCGTCTGCCTCGGGCCTGCGTGCGACGGCTCTTTGGTGCGCCTGGAGTGCCCTCGCGGTGGTGCCACCTCCGGCCGGCCGGTCTCCTGGCGCCGGAGGGCGGTGGGGGAGGTGGCGGGTGGTCCTTTACCGCCCGTGCGCTCCCCGCTGCGGGCGCCGAGGGCGGTGTGACGACGACGCTCGCTTCCATGGCTCCGAGCCGCGTGTCAGGCGTTCCCCGTTCCGTGTCGTCGGCCGCTCTCCCTGGGGTGTGGGGCCGGCGAGGCCGTAGCAGGCTCCTCTTGAAGCGGTCCTCGCCGGGTCTCCCCCCGCTCCCCGGGTCTCTCCCGCCCACCCTGCTGATCGATGTGGTGACTTTGCGCTCTCCTGGGCCGGACCAAAGCCGCGCCAGGCGAGGGACGGACATTCATGGCGAATGGGCCAGCTCTTCTCGTCCTGCCCGCGGGCCCCTCGCCTTCCCTCCCCGCCCGTTCGCGGTGCGGGGAAGGGCGGGGGTGCGGAACCCGGCCTCGACCTCGCTCCCGGGGTCCTCTGACGTAGCGGGTGCTTCCCGCCCGCCGCCCGCTCTGGGCGGCCAAGGGCCGTGCGTGTGGCCCTCCCCGCGTCGGGGAGGGCTGCCGCCGTGCCGCGTCGGCGCGACGGCGCGCCTCTGCTTCGGTGCTCCTGGGGCGCTCCGGGTCGTTTCCTGAGGTGCCTGAGGCTGAGCCGGTGTGTGCTGTTCCCGGTCCCGGTGCCGCTGCCGCGGCCGGCCGCCGCCTCGCTGTCAGTCTCGCCCCGTCTGCGGGGGTTTCTGAGGCGAGTGCCTGAAGGGGAAGAACAGTTGTTGCTTCGCTCGGGGGATCGAGGCGGTAAGCTCGACAGCGTTGACCGTTCCCTCTCCGTGGGGGGCGGGTCGCGTTGTCGTCCCCAGCGCCGAGTGGCGCGGGGAGTGTTAGGCGAGCGGGCGCCCGTGCGCTCTTCCCTGCCTCCCTTGGGGGAAGGGAGATGCTGCCCGGGCGTGCGAGCGATTGTGGCGGGACGCCGAGCAGGGGCCGGTCCGGCCCCCGAGGCGATGGTCGCCTTGGGGTGTCCCCGGCCGCGAACGCTCCAGAAGCCTCGTGCTTGCCCATACCGCAGATCCCCCCTCGCTGTCTCGGCGGCCGGTCGGGAGAGGAGCCGGGCTGGGTGCGGCCCACCCTCAGTGAGGAACGTTTCTCTAGCGATCCGTGAAGGGCGTGCCTCGCGTGGGGTACCGGATTCCCCCATTGGCCGCCCCCTGCCTTGTGCGCTACGCTACCGTCGGTGGTGTGTGTAGGCGAGAGTTCCCCCCTCCCCGCC
>NW_027524375.1:110000-125000 GCF_052094955.1 Ictidomys tridecemlineatus
CTCCCTCCCTCCCTCCCTCCCTCCCTCCTCTCGTCTTTCCCCTGCCCCCCTCATCCTATTACTCCTTTTCTCCTCCAATACACGCCCCGCCTCCCCCCCCCCCCAGGTCCACCAGTGGTCTCAATGTGAATTCTGCCTGCATGACTTACTCGTTTGACTCGGTTCGGTGCGGGACTTGGACCACCGCTACTGGACATTCGACGCCGACGCATTGAGCTCTACCAACTGAGGTATATTCACAGCCCAGCCCTACATGATTGGTTTTCTTTTTTCCTTTATGGGGGGGGGGGGGCTTGTTTGATTGCCGCGCTGCTTTACATTTTTTTTTTCTCTCTCCCCTCCCCTCCCCCCCCCCGCAGGTTGACCAGTTGGCCGGTCACGACTGAGGTCTACCAGTTGTCCACTGGAGGGTGTTTCAAAATTTTTTTTTTTTCCTTTATCTGGTACGTATCGAGGTCGACCATTTGTCCTAACATAAGCGGACGGGGGGTTGGGGTCAAACTCTGTGTGCATTTATTCATTTATTTATTTATTTATTTATTTTTAAATTTTTTTTTTTTATTGGTTGTTCACAACATTACAAAGCTCTTGACATATCATATTTCATACATTAGATTGAAGTGGGTTATGAACTCCCAATTTTACCCCAAATGCAGATTGCAGAATCACGTCGGTTATACATCCACAACTCTGTGTGCATTTATGCACGCCTTTTTTTTTTCTTCCTTCCTTCCTTCCTTCCTTCCTTCCTTCCTTCCTTCCTTCCTTCCTTCCTTCCTTCTTGTTTTTTCTTTTCTTTTCTTTTTTTTTTTTTTTTTTTTTGAGAGAGGAGGGGGGGAGAGAGAGAGAGAGAGAGAGAGAGAGAGAGAGAGAGAGAGAGAGAGAGAGAGAGAGAGAGAATTTTTAATATTTATTTTTTAGTTCTTGGCGGACACAACATCTTTGTATGTGGTGCTGAGGATCGAACCCGGGCCGCACGCATGCCAGGCGAGCGCGCTACCGCTTGAGCCACATCCCCAGCCCCTTTTTTTTTTTTTTTTAATATTTAGTGTTTAGTTTTCGGGGAACCCAACATCTTTATTTTTATTATTATTATTTTTTAAACTTTTTTTTTAATTTTGTTTTGGAGAGAGAGAGAGAGAGAGAAGAGAGAGGAGAGAGAATTATTTAATATTTATTTTTCAGTTTTTGGCGGACACAACATGGTTGTATGTTGTATGTGGTGCTGAGGATCGAACCCGGGCGCACGCATGCCAGGCGAGCGCACTACTGCTTGAGCCGCATCCCCAGCCCTAAACTTATTTTTATTTATTTTAGTTTTTATTTGGTGCGATCTAACCCAGCGCCCCATGCTACCAGTTGAGCCACACACCCAGCCCCTAAGTTTTACCCTTCCCCCCCCTCTCTCTCTCTCTCTCTCTCTCTCTCTCTCTCTCTCTCTCTCTCTCTCTCTCCCCCTCCCTCCCTCCCTCCCTCCCTCCCTCCCTCCCTCCCTCTCCCCCTCCCCCCCTCCCCCTCCCCCTCCCTCTCCCTCTCCCTCTCCCTTTCTCCTCTTCCTGTTGCTGAAAGCTTGGCCCAATCCAATAAGGATGGCAAGGTCTTGAGACACAGGAAAAAAGGCTTATGGCAGCGCTGGCAAAGCAAAAAACATGGGGACTCTGGTCCCCAAAGGCTGTGACTCTGCACGTCAGCAACAACAGGAGGTTTCGTACAGGAGATTCAAAGGCCACCTTGCACTTCTTCCTGGCCGCGGTTGTGATTCGGCTTCTTACTTTTGAGAAGACTCATTTCTGACATCCTCTGGTCTCCAAAGTCTACATGACATTCTTGACTATGCTGGGCGTGGACTCAAGGACAGATAAGTCTGCCTAAAACAGGGAAGAAAGGTGATATGATTTCCCCTGGATTGAATCCAGAAGTCAACATCCTATCTCGGTCTGTGATAACACCTGTGGTGGTGTTATCCCTTCCCCTTCCCTCTCCTTTCTCTATTTGCTGGTTAAAGCTCGAGGTCTCTGGAGGTTGCCTGAGTTACTCCCAGGACCTCACCTTCTCTTGTGAGTAGCTGAGGGGGCGGTTGCTGGACGCTGTCTCACCATTCTGATCTTTCACTACTCTTACTGTTCTCTTCCAGGACTTTTGGATCGACTTCCTTCTTCCAAGGATGGTGGAATGATGACAAAGGTGATGGTATTGGAGATATGGAACTCTTTTTATTTGGGGGGGGGGGTGGGGGGGTTGTTTTTCCTCCTGGATGGCTGTCAAACCTGCGGCAGCACACACATCGGTCCATCTCGAAGTGGAGAATCTCTAAAGGATCTTCAGGGAAAGCGTGGACAAGGAGGATTCAGTCCCGGGAGACTCTTGACAGGAGATGGGAAATCCCCGCCCTCCCCCCCCCCCCATTTCTTCTGGAAAATACCTAATACCAATAAAGGCAGGACAAAATGCAGCACAGGCTGGATGGCTGGCTGGCTGAGGTTTATATAGCGCCGAGTAGGTCTACAGGTAAAATTGGATCCCAGAGCAACTGTGCAGTGACTCAGGGTCCTTCCCTTTCCCAGCCGTCCGTCCCCTAAGGCTTTCTCAGTTGGCTAATCCTCCACACTTAGGAGTGGTGAAGGTGGGACACACGTTTTAGGCTTGCTTGGCTTCTTCAGTCGGATCTCATCTTGCCACCGGGTCAGAAACACAAGCATATACACGTGGATGTTTCCACCCTGTGGAACTGGGGAGTTCACAGTGAGTGGTCTGCGGTCTCAAAAGGGCAGCCCCGTTGGTTGCAGTCACCGAACGCTAGGTGGCGCAAAGCTACCGTCATTTTGGAAGGCCTGCCTGAGTTCCATTTCCAGTTTCGATATAATCTATCTACATGTATAGACATAGATAGACAGACAGACTTAGATATCGATATCCATATACAGATCACTAAGCTGCAAGCCGCCGCGTCATGTCTTCCTCTCTTCCCTCAGCCTATTGAGTCCCTGGAGAGACAGATGGGCAAGGGCCTCAGTGCCCGCTCTGTTGTTCCCCCGGCGGGCCCCCCCCCCCCCCCCCCCCCCCCGCCCCATACAGTAAAGTCCGGGAAGCACTGGGCGGTGGGGGGGACATACCGCTTTCACCCCTGGAACTCTTTTTTTTTTTTTGGGGGGGGGGGGTTGGTCGTTTTTCCTCCTTTAGCCTTTAAGATGTCCCACCTAGGAGATAGCTTCTGTGCCTCTGCCCGACCCTTGGAATTTGAACTATAATCCACACTTCCCCCATCCCACTAACTCCAATTCCCCAGCAGTAGTTCGCTCCCAAGGCTGTCACCACTAGAGGTCCATGGTAAACACCTTCCCCCACCCCTGAGAGCTATGAGGGAGGGCCTGGATGAGTTTAAGAGAGAAATAAACCAAAACAAAACAGTGATGTTTCCCCATTTCTCTCTCTGTGTGTGTGTGTGTGTGTGTGTGTGTGTGTGTGTGTGTGTGTGTGTGTGTCTCCAGTGTGTACCTGTCTGCTGCGCACCAAACCCAAGCAGGATGGATTTGGGCCTGGGGGAAGGAGAGGGAGGCCCTTCCTGGGTTTACTTTCTGGGGAAGAAGAGACAAAGGAAAAAAGGTGAGGGTGTTGCCCAGCCATCAAGACCGTTTGTGGACCAATGCCCAAGGCCCTGCCCTGGGTTTCTTCCCCAGGCTAGCATCACAAAAGAAACAAAAGTAGTGAACAAAGAGAGACTCAAACAACCCAAACAGGCAAGGAAATCTCATCGCAAAGTGCCCACCGGGAAAGGGGAAAAAAAAGAAAAAAGGAAAAAAAAAAAGAAAAAAAATCATCAAGATGCCTCCCGTGCTGTGCTGGACAGCGTTAGAGCTCGCCTAGCATATTCGAGGCCCTGGGTTGGATCCTCAGCTCCAGATAAAAAGAAATTAATAACACAAACACATTCTTTCCAACTAGGCCAAATAAATAAATAAAAGAAATCAAGACACTAGAAGAGACCTTGCCCACACAGAGAAAGGGCGGGGTGGGGGGTTGGGGGGAGATCCACATGGAAATCACTCTACCCTTGGCATTCCAATAGCCGAATACATCTCCCCATACTCATGTCAGGGTTTCCTTGGTGGGGATGGAACCAGAAACCAGCCCCTCACGCAGGCTCATCCTGGACCCTGGAACTGGGGACTGAACACAGACACAGTTTACCACTGAGCTAAACCAACATCCATCCCCTTTTTATAAAGATATTTTTATACATTTTTGGTAAATCCATTGATTCATGAGTTGAACCCAGAAGCACTCACTTGACCAGTGACTGAGCCACATCCTCATATTCAATTTATCTATCTATCTATCTATCTATCTATCTATCTATCTATCAATCATCTATCTATCTATCTATCATCTATCTATCTATCTATTCGTTTGTTTTCTTGCTTGCTTGCTTGCTTGCTTGCTTGCTTGCTTGCTTGCTTGCTTGTTCTAGTTAAAGCTTGGTCCCCGGGGTTTCAAAAACTGACTTCCAGACCACTCACGTATAAAGGAATCAAGCCTTTATTAAAGCACAACTAGCGGCGACTGACCAGAAGAACATACAGCTGTTCCCCTGACCAGCCTCAAACAATTGCAAGGGTGCTCCTTATAAGCCTGAAACCTGCAAAAGGGACGTTTTGGGGGGAGGGGGCGTCTAGCTAATGCAAGCAAGCCAAGTTACAGAAGCTGGAGAGTGAAGTCAGGCGGAGGGACGCTCAGCCAATCACAATCAGCCTAGCCACTCCAGTGACAGAAGCGTAGCCCCCTTATGGGCTAGTTACAGAAACGACGTCCCATGTCCTTAAAGGTTTCTATAGCAAAAGGAAAAGAACATCTTGCCCCAGTCATGACCCTTCTACTTGGCCTGGTTGTTTTACAGAATGGAGACGTAAAACAAAACGGAATCCCATTTGCTTTTACTATCACAAATTTTCTTTTGGAGACAGGGGTCTCGCGAGGTTACTTTCGCTATGAGCTTACAATCCTTCTCTGAACCTCCTCCTGATCCCCTTGGGGGGGGGGGACAGACATGAACCCCCAACCCATGCCTGGCTAAGCCTTGCATGTTAATTTTTTTCCCCCTTTAATTTTTTGAGTTGTAGATGGATGAAAACAATATCTTTACCTTATCGGCTTGTTTGTCCCTTTGTTTTTGGTTCTGTGGTGCTCAGGATCAGGATCGAATCCACCGCTCCACACGTCCCAGGCCAGTGCTCTACTACCGAGCTAAAACCCTAGCCCAAGCTTTGCATTCTAGAATGCATACATTTCCTTCTTCGCTGAAGGAACACAGACACATTTATTGTACAACAAGCCCAGACATCTTCACATCACAGTTGCCTAGAAGTCCTACATACGTTCGTTGACCTTTGACTTTGGAAGCCACGCTCAGAATCTATGACTCTGGCCAGATAACTGCCGCGATGTGGTTTTTGCTCACCAACAGTTGGACCTAGGTGAACAGCTTGGACTCAAGTGGACAAATACTCTTATGCATTCAGGCAACAGTGCCACTCACCTGGTACAGGAGTGTTCTTTCAACAAACGATCACAAAACAAACCCTTACTTATTCAATCAAAACTAACAGATGTGAAAACTGGTCATTAATGGCACAGATCTTTTTATTTATTTTTTATTTTTTTGAGAGAGTGAGAGAGAGAGAGAGAGAGAGAGAGAGAGTTTTTAAATATCTAGTTAGTTAGTTAGTTAGTTAGTTAGTTAGTTTTCGGCGGACACAACATCTTTGTTTGTATGTGGTGCTGAGGATCGAACCCGGGCCGCACGCATGCCAGGCCAGCGTGCTACCTACCGCTTGAGCCACATCCCCAGCCCCAAGCACAGATCTTTTTTCTTTTCTTTTCTTTTTTTTTAATCTGAATGTTACACCGAATTCAAGTGGTAGAACTTCCACATGTGTCACTGACTGCGGGATAAGTTTAGAGCTTCGGTACAATACACGTTCTAATAAAAAGGGCACTACTCTCGTGTAGTGTAGGAAACCTATATGTCTTTAAGTGTACCGACTTTTGAATAATAAAAAAATCTCTCACACACAGCATACTACTCTAGTCCCCAGATGTGCACACATCCCCAGTGGCAGAGATGGAGATGTGGGGTGATTCAGGAGAATCACAAGACTAAGCCCAGCCTCAGCAACTTACGGAGCCCTGCGGTAACGAGAGAGAGAGAGAGAGAGAGAGAGAGAGAGAGAGAGAGAGAGAGAGAGAGAGAGAGAGAGGGGGGGGAGGTGTGTAGGTGTTGGGGGGTGTTGCCCAGAGGCAAAGCATCTCAGAAGGAAGAGGGGGAATTTATTATAATAAGAAAACATAAGAACTAAACCTTTACAGCAGCAAAACTCTGATGACTCTGCTGACACTCTGTTGTTTTAACGCATCCGAGGCCTGGCAAGGTTATCAAACAGAAAAAGTGATTTTCTGGATGGAAATTCTAAATATTTGTTAGCCAATGGGCAGATAACCCACCCTGAAAGTCAATGTAGCTTCACCTGTGATGACGGAGGGGGGGGGAAGGGAAAAGAGAAAGGAAAAAGGATATGGGTTTTGACATGAGCCTCAGTGGCTGAGCAGTGAGACTTATACTCAAAGCATATAAAGTGGACCCCTGTTACATTTTCTGACCCCCACCACCACCACCTCCCCCCACCCCTTTTCCTCGATTCGACAGTTGGGAGAAAATTTTTTTAAAAAGACAAAAAAGGACAAACAACAGCAGCAACAACCGCAGCAGAAACAACAACCACCTTACCGAATTTCTGAATTTACATGAGTGAATTACTCTTCTTGATTCTCAGTCACATAGTTGATACTTTTCATGGTTTTTGGTTTGTTTGTTTGTATGTAATTCAAAAAAAAAATCAGAAGAAATTATTGGTATTCATTGCATACAGAGTGACCCATGTTAGCTTATCTCTCAGTTGCAAAGAAGGGGGGGGGCGCAAGGGGGAAGGGGTTGGTGTTGGTGATGGTGGCAAAAAGCAACCTGGAACCTGCTTTACCTAGGCTACTGGTTTGATCAAGTCTTCCTTGCATGGATGTGTTGTAGGGACAAATGAGGCAAGGCACCGACCGAACAGAGCAGGAAATGGGGTTTTATTTGGCCGCTGCCAGGTTCAGAGGACACGGCTTTTGCTGTCATGAATGAATCAATCCCCTGAACCCCGAGTTCAGGTAGTTTCAGAGTTTTATACCGAGCACGTAAGGGGAGGGGCTCAGAAATTCACGGTCTGCAGAAGTTCACATAAAAGCAGCTTTTTCCTCTCACTGTTCTGGGCATGTGAACCCTTCGAGGACAACACCTGAGAAGGGGAGAGCTTCTTCCCCCCTGTCTAGTCTCTCCCTGCCAGCTGTAACCATGGAGTCCAGTCGGTAACTTCTCGTATCTTAACAATGTAGACCTCTGGGTGAAGCCCAGCTCAAGGCCAGAGGCCTTGTTTGCACATTTCTTCAAAGTACTGTTCTGGATATGTTTGTGAAAAACTAGTAAGGGGGTTTCCAGCACCTGGAGTGCTGGTGTCTTCTCGGCCAGTGGCCAAGTAAACAGGGCGACACGAAAATAGGAAGTTTATCCACCTCGAATTCTTTTGCAGAGACTCCCTTGCTGACAGACCTAAAACCAGTCTGGGTGAAGATTTCTGAAGAGGCCCAGTTAAGACTTTTCAGTGGAGAGAGGGGGTGCCACTTCAGATGATGAATCGCAAAGACACCTTGAACTCACCCAAACATATCACATATTTTAAGATTCTACTCATTCAGGGCAGAGAGTAAGCAGTTTTACCTAACAATGGTTTGGTTTCAAAAGGCTTTTTTTTTTTTTTTTTTTTTTTTTATCTAATCCCCTGCTTTTCCCTTAGAGCTCTTCTCTTTTCTCTTAGAAAACTCTACTCTTAGTCAGAGGTCCAAATCTCCATTCAAATGACACGGGGGGGGGGGGGGGGGGAGAAAAGAAAAAAAAAAAAAATCTCTCAAGCACTTGGACCCCTCCTGCCCCAAACGAAAAAAAGTTCCGGGTGATCAATGAATTTAAAAAGCAGGAAAAATGAATCATTAGCAGAAATGAACATAACCACAGTTACTACTTTGTAAGAATTGGAAAGAATTACCCAGGGCAGAGCTTCCAATTGAAACCCTGTAATTATTAGACAACAAACAAACACACAGACAGACAGACAGACAAACAAAAACCCTGAAGTACAAGAGACTGTCTCCTTCTGTCTCTATAACTTACACACACACACACACACACACACATTTCCGTCTCTTTCTCCACACCAAACTCTTTTTAATCACTTGATTTTTCAGTTTCTCACTTAGTGGAGCACCCCTTTTCTTTAGGATCAATCTCCTCCTAGGTTTCTTTTTATACCAAAGGGTTGGGGGGCAAGTGACACATGATCCAGGAGAAGGAGGCCAAAGCAATCAGGGTATTAAGGAACATCAGGAGAGAGAAATGAAATGCTGGTGGACACATTGAACAAATGCTCTGAAACAAGTGATATCCAAATTAACCTCTTAGTTTAGTTTTAAACCAAACGGTCAGCATAAATGCAGAGTTAGAGAGACAAAATGACCCTTAAAACAGATACGGGAAACCATACTGGAATTTGAAACAGGCTGGGAATTGTGAACAGCCTGGAGAGGCCATATTTTCCTTCCTTCAGGGGCAGTGGGAGAGACTTTGCACTGCCTGTTGTTATGTAAATTAGAACTGAGACCTGCCCCAAGCAAGCCCGGTTTAGTGTAAGCATCTTACTTCCCCGCCCTGATAACTGGCACCCCAGCCTGGCAGAAAACAAATTTTCCCTTGCAGACAAACTGGTAGGAACCCAAAGTGGCTGGAACCACGCCTCCCCCCCCCCCCCCAAAAAAAAAAAAAAAAAAAAAAAGAACACAATGGCACAGAGAAGGAATAGTACAAGTACCTGCTTTATCTAGGTTACTGGTCTGATAAAGTTGACACTTTGTTGGGGGTATTTCAATCTCACCTCGACCCCTGACCTGCCCCTCTCAAGAGTTTGTGAAAGATGCAAACTGATTTTTACATGTCTCTGTCAATTCCTACATCGTCTGGATGGATCCAACCGTGGCCTATCAGTCTGACTGAAATGAATCCTGGCAGTGGCCAGCATGCCTGACCTCCAGATTACTTTTTGTGGTGTTCGGAGAAGAGTTGTGGTGTGATTTCATGTTTTAGACTTTGTCGAGATTGGGTTTATGTTCCATTCTATGGTCAACTTTGGTAAACATTCCGTATTCACTTTAAAAGAAGGTCTGCTGGGGCTGGGGTTGTGGCTCAGTGGTAAAGCGCTCGCCTTGCATGTGTGAGGCCCTGGGTTCGATCCTCAGTACCACATAAAAATAAATAAATAAAACAAAGGTATTGTGTCCAACTACGACTGAAAAATCAATATTTATTAAAGAAAAAAAAAAAAGGAAGAAGGTCTGCTGTGCAGTGGTGGCCTTGCAGTGTTCTGAGCATGCCCATTAGGTGTGGGTTGTTCGTGATGTGCTTCTGCTGTCCTTTGTTACTGATTATTTATTTATGGCCTATGTCATCAGCTGCTAAGGGACGAGTGTTCTCGTCTCTTTGCCATAATTGATGTATCCATCTTTTCTTTTAATTCTCTCTGGTTTTCATGTAGGTATTTATTTATTTCTTTCTAAACATTTTTTTTTTTTAAGCTGTAGATGGACACAATGTCTTTATCTTTATTTATTTATTTATTTTTATGTGGTGCTGAGGATCGAACCCAGGGCCTCACGAATGCAAAGGCAAGCGCTCTACCGCTGAGCTACAATCCCAACCCTCATGTAGGTATTCTGAGGTTATTGAATGATTTGCACACTACCTTAAGATTGTTTAATGCTTCCTCAAAGATCTGACTGTTTATCAAGGTGCTACGTTCCTCCTACGCCTGGCAGTGATTGTCTTGTGTGTACCTTGAAGTCATACTGAAAATAAATAAGTGACTGAGTACAGTGGCCTATGCCTGTCATCCCAGATGCTTCTCTCTCTCTCTCTCTCTCTCTCTCTCTCTCTCTCTCTCTCTCTCTCTCTCTCTCTCTCAGCTGAGGCAGGAGGATCGAGAGTTTAAAGCCACCCTCAGCAAAAGTGAGACACTAAGCAACTCAGTGAGACCCTGTCTCTAAGTAACATACTAGATAGATAGGTAGGGCTAGGGGATGTGGCTCAGTAGTCAGTGAGTGCCCCTGAGTTCAATCCCTGTTTACAGGCCTCCTCCAATAAATAAACAAACAGATAGATAGATAGATAGATAGATAGATAGATAGATAGATAGATAAATAAATAAATATGTTTATTTTGTCTATTTAGGTGATGATGATGATGATGATGATGATGATGATGATGATGATGATGATTTTAATGTGGTGCTGGGATTGAACCCTGTGCCTCATGCGTACTTGGTAAGTGCTGTACCACTGAGCCACAACACCAGAATGACAACACCGTGAAGTGCTCTTGCTCAGACTGTGGTCTCCTGTGTGGCTGGGGAGGGCAGGGGTTGGGTCCATTTAGGGCTGACAGATATTGTTGCCCTGCTACGTCTTAGATGAAACAGTGCGTAATATGTGCACACAGATCAAAATGAAGGTAGAGATGGCAAGCTCTCTCCAGCTTTATTTATCCCAGAGCATGTGGTGTTTCAGTCTAGGGCAACAGACCATGCTTTTTAGCTAAGGCAGCCTCTCTTAGAGCCCTGTTGCAGCTTCTTATTACCAAGTGCCTAAATGTAAAATGTGGCTCTGTGATATGGATACATAAAAAATAAAAAATAAAAAAAGATAAAATGGCCAAACAGACAAAATAGAACTCCACAAGGAAGCATCCTTTTTCCTATTAGGATTAGTATTTTTTTTTTTTTTTTTTTCCCCTCCTGTTTCGTAGTATGTTGTCGGTGGACAGCACACCTTCTTTCTATTTGTTCCTTTTTGTATGGCGTGCTAAGGCTCAAACTCTGTGCTAGGCCGGCCCTCTGCCACTGACCCAAAGATACAGACAGCCCCTAGACAAGAAAGGATTCTCAGAGGCTGGTCATCTTCCAATGTTTTTGTACAGAAAAAGGAGGAAACACAAAGCCCAAAGACCAGAAGATCAAATTCCCAAGCAACCGATTTCAAACTGATTTTTACATGTTTCTGTCAATTCCTACATCGTCTGGATAAATCCAAGCGTGGCCTATCGGTCTGCCTGTCTAATGGTGGCTTCACCGCGGTGGTGGTTTCGGTTTTGAACTCTCACACCGCCCGTGTCCCCCGCCGGATTCTCTAGGGGTGCTGGGCAGACTGCCGGCGCCTCCCGCTGCTGCGGGGGACCCTGGGGGAGGGGGGGGGAGGCGGCGGCTGGTGGCACGTGTCCGGGTGACTTTCTACGACCCCTGCGGAGCGGATCACGCTGACACCGACCGAGGTTCCGCGTCCCTTCAGCCTGATTTGGTTGACGGTTTTCGAGCTCCCCCTGGTGTCCGCTTTTATAGGAGAGGAGCGTCTTCATCCAATTCTGAGAAGTATCTGTTCACGTCCTTGGACCATGGATCCATTGGATTATTTGTTCGATTCTTTTTTTTTTTTTTTTTTCTTTTTGCTTTCTGTCCCGCCCCCACCCCCGTTGTTGTTGTTGTTGTTGTTGTTGTTGTTGTTGTTGTTGTTGTTTCGCTCTGGGGCAAGGGCCCAGGCTTTTTAGCCGAGGCAGCCGCTCTTAGAGCCCTGTTACAGCTTCTGATTACCAAGTGCCTAAAGGTAAAATTTGGCTCTGTGACCCAATGGAAAATGACTTCCCATTCGAGAATATGCTCATTTCTTAGGGAAAACAACAACAGCAGCAGCAACAGACACAGCACCCCCCCCCCCCAAAAAAAAAAAGATAAATAAAAACACAAATACAAATAAGAATTCATGGGCTGGAGATGTGGCTCAAGTGATGATAACACGCTCCCCTGGCATGCATGGGGCGCTGGGTTCGAGCCTCAGCACCACATAAAATAAAACAAAGATGTTGTGTTCACTGCATACTGAAAAATAAACATTAAAAAATATTCAAAATATTCTCTCTCTCTCTCTCTCTCTCTCTCTCTCTCTCTCTCTCTCTCCCCCCCCCCCCCCGCCTCTGCCCTCTGTCTTTATAAAAGAAAAATAAGTAAAAGTTAAAAAAGGGGCTGGGGATGTGGCTCAAGCGGCAGCGCGCTCGCCTGGCATGCGTGCGGTCGGGGTTCGGCCCTGAGCACCACGTAACGAAGATGTTGTGTCCGTCCACCGAAAACTAAAAAGTAAATATCAAAGTTCTCTCTCACTCTCTCTTAAAACAAAACAGAACAAACGAACAAACAAAAAGAAAGATAACGTGGCCAGACAGACAAAATGGAACTCCACAAGGAAAAATCCCTTTTTCCTATTATGATCGGTATTCTTTTTTTTTTTCTTTTTTGGAGTAGTTGTAGGTGGACGTGCAGCACGCCTTCTTTCGACTTGTTCCTCCTTTTTGTATGCCGCGCTAAGGCTCAAACCCAGTGCCTCCTATGTGCTAGGCCGGCCCTCTGCCACTGAACCACAGACATAGAGGAGGAAGGATTCTCAGAGGCTGTTCATCTTCCCATTTTTTTTGGGGGGGGGGGTACAGAAACAGGCGGGAACCCCAAGCCCAAAGACCGGCAGATCAAATTCCCAAGCAACCGATTTCGACGGGTTTTTACGTGTTTCTGTCCCTTCCTCCATTCTCTGGATGGATCCGACCGCGGCCTAGCAATCTGCCTGCCTAACAGTGGCTTCACCGTGGTGGTTTCGGTTTTGAAGTCCCACACCGCCCGTGTCCCCCGCCGGGTTCTCTAGGGGTGCTGGGCCCATCTGCCTGCGTCTCGCGCCCGCCGCTGTGGCGTGGCGACCCGGCTGGTGGGACGTGTCCGGGTGACTTTCTACGACCCCTGCGGAGGAGCGGATCCCGCTGACGCCCTCCGAGGTTCTACGACCCCTGCGGAGGAGCGGATCCCGCTGACGCCGACCGAGGTTCCTCGTCCCTTTCGCCCGATTTGGTTGACGGTTGTCGAGCTCCACCTGGTGGCCGCTTTTATGGGAGCGTCTTCTCATCGGAAGTCGCCAAGGCGTGATATTCGGCGGCGGTGGCCGAGACAGAGTTCCAGGAGCTGGGCGGCGCCGGCGGAACTGTCTCGGTCGCCCTGGGCTGGGCCGATGTGGCCCGTTGGCGGGATATTGGACCGGCGGGCTTAGTGTGTGTGTGTCGGTTGTCTTCTCTCCCTGCTCGGTCCGGGCCGCGGGCGCCTCGGGTGGCGGTCCGAGCGGCTCCTTCGGTGGCACGGGCTTCGCTTTGGCCCGGTCTGGGTCGGCCGCCGGGACTTCTGTCTTTTTTTTTTTTTTCTTTTTCTCCCGCTTCCTCTCCCTCTCTCCCGTGGGTTTTGGCCGCGAATGTGCTGGCCCGGCCTCGCCGCGTTCCCTCTTTGGGGGCCGCCGCCCGGGGCTTGTCCTGATGGCTATGCCCGGCGTCCTTCGGTGGTGGGTCGCCTTAGCGTGTTCCCCGCCCGCCCCCCGATCCCGCTCGCTGGGGATGGTGGTCCCCGCCTCTCGTCTGTGCCTTCGTCAACGAGGGTCGACCAGTTGTCCCTAGGGGCTCTGGATCTCGGTGATGGGCTCGATTTCGCGGTCCGCCGACCGTGACTCCCTTCGGGGAAGGCGGCAGTGGTGAGTGAACTGTTCCCCATTGCCCCGGTCGCGGTTGTCTTGGCCCGAGTTGGCCGTTTTCTGCCATCGGGTAGGTGCTGACACGGTGTCCTCTGGCCTGTGCCGCCAGAGGGAGGGAGCTTGGGCCTCCGGGTGCGTGCGGGGCTCTGGGCTGATGGGGTGGCCCGGACCCGTTCCCTCTGGAGCCGTCTGCCTCGGGCCTGCGTGCGACGGCTCTTTGGTGCGCCTGGAGTGCCCTCGCGGTGGTGCCACCTCCGGCCGGCCGGTCTCCTGGCGCCGGAGGGCGGTGGGGGAGGTGGCGGGTGGTCCTTTACCGCCCGTGCGCTCCCCGCTGCGGGCGCCGAGGGCGGTGTGACGACGACGCTCGCTTCCATGGCTCCGAGCCGCGTGTCAGGCGTTCCCCGTTCCGTGTCGTCGGCCGCTCTCCCTGGGGTGTGGGGCCGGCGAGGCCGTAGCAGGCTCCTCTTGAAGCGGTCCTCGCCGGGTCTCCCCCCGCTCCCCGGGTCTCTCCCGCCCACCCTGCTGATCGATGTGGTGACTTTGCGCTCTCCTGGGCCGGACCAAAGCCGCGCCAGGCGAGGGACGGACATTCATGGCGAATGGGCCAGCTCTTCTCGTCCTGCCCGCGGGCCCCTCGCCTTCCCTCCCCGCCCGTTCGCGGTGCGGGGAAGGGCGGGGGTGCGGAACCCGGCCTCGACCTCGCTCCCGGGGTCCTCTGACGTAGCGGGTGCTTCCCGCCCGCCGCCCGCTCTGGGCGGCCAAGGGCCGTGCGTGTGGCCCTCCCCGCGTCGGGGAGGGCTGCCGCCGTGCCGCGTCGGCGCGACGGCGCGCCTCTGCTTCGGTGCTCCTGGGGCGCTCCGGGTCGTTTCCTGAGGTGCCTGAGGCTGAGCCGGTGTGTGCTGTTCCCGGTCCCGGTGCCGCTGCCGCGGCCGGCCGCCGCCTCGCTGTCAGTCTCGCCCCGTCTGCGGGGGTTTCTGAGGCGAGTGCCTGAAGGGGAAGAACAGTTGTTGCTTCGCTCGGGGGATCGAGGCGGTAAGCTCGACAGCGTTGACCGTTCCCTCTCCGTGGGGGGCGGGTCGCGTTGTCGTCCCCAGCGCCGAGTGGCGCGGGGAGTGTTAGGCGAGCGGGCGCCCGTGCGCTCTTCCCTGCCTCCCTTGGGGGAAGGGAGATGCTGCCCGGGCGTGCGAGCGATTGTGGCGGGACGCCGAGCAGGGGCCGGTCCGGCCCCCGAGGCGATGGTCGCCTTGGGGTGTCCCCGGC
>NW_027524375.1:137500-152500 GCF_052094955.1 Ictidomys tridecemlineatus
CTTTCTTTCTTTCTTTCTTTCTTTCTTTCTTTCTTTCTTTCTTTCTTTTTCTTTCTTTCTTTCTTTCTTTCTCCATTTGGTGCGATCTAACCCAGCACCCCCTGCATACCAGGCGAGCTCGATACCGCTTGAGCCACACCCCCAGCCCCTAACTACTTTCTCTCTCTCTCTCTCTCTCTCTCTCTCTCTCTCTCTCTCTCTCTCTCTCTCTCCCTCTCCCTCCCTCTCTCTCCCTCTCCCTCTCCCTCCCTCCCTCCCTCCCTCCCTCCCTCCTCTCGTCTTTCCCCTGCCCCCCTCATCCTATTACTCCTTTTCTCCTCCAATACACGCCCCGCCTCCCCCCCCCCCCAGGTCCACCAGTGGTCTCAATGTGAATTCTGCCTGCATGACTTACTCGTTTGACTCGGTTCGGTGCGGGACTTGGACCACCGCTACTGGACATTCGACGCCGACGCATTGAGCTCTACCAACTGAGGTATATTCACAGCCCAGCCCTACATGATTGGTTTTCTTTTTTCCTTTATGGGGGGGGGGGGGCTTGTTTGATTGCCGCGCTGCTTTACATTTTTTTTTTCTCTCTCCCCTCCCCTCCCCCCCCCCGCAGGTTGACCAGTTGGCCGGTGTGCCCCAGCACGACTGAGGTCTACCAGTTGTCCACTGGAGGGTGTTTCAAAATTTTTTTTTTTTCCTTTATCTGGTACGTATCGAGGTCGACCATTTGTCCTAACATAAGCGGACGGGGGGTTGGGGTCAAACTCTGTGTGCATTTATTCATTTATTTATTTATTTATTTATTTTTAAATTTTTTTTTTTTATTGGTTGTTCACAACATTACAAAGCTCTTGACATATCATATTTCATACATTAGATTGAAGTGGGTTATGAACTCCCAATTTTACCCCAAATGCAGATTGCAGAATCACGTCGGTTATACATCCACAACTCTGTGTGCATTTATGCACGCCTTTTTTTTTTCTTCCTTCCTTCCTTCCTTCCTTCCTTCCTTCCTTCCTTCCTTCCTTCCTTCCTTCTTGTTTTTTCTTTTCTTTTCTTTTTTTTTTTTTTTTTTTTTTTGAGAGAGGAGGGGGGGAGAGAGAGAGAGAGAGAGAGAGAGAGAGAGAGAGAGAGAGAGAGAGAGAGAGAGAGAGAATTTTTAATATTTATTTTTTAGTTCTTGGCGGACACAACATCTTTGTATGTGGTGCTGAGGATCGAACCCGGGCGCACGCATGCCAGGCGAGCGCACTACTGCTTGAGCCGCATCCCCAGCCCTAAACTTATTTTTATTTATTTTAGTTTTTATTTGGTGCGATCTAACCCAGCGCCCCATGCTACCAGTTGAGCCACACACCCAGCCCCTAAGTTTTACCCTTCCCCCCCCCCCTCTCTCTCTCTCTCTCTCTCTCTCTCTCTCTCTCTCTCTCTCTCTCCCCCTCCCTCCCTCCCTCCCTCCCTCCCTCCCTCCCTCCCTCTCCCCCTCCCCCCTCCCCCTCCCCCTCCCTCTCCCTCTCCCTCTCCCCTCTTCCTGTTGCTGAAAGCTTGGCCCAATCCAATAAGGATGGCAAGGTCTTGAGACACAGGAAAAAAGGCTTATGGCAGCGCTGGCAAAGCAAAAAACATGGGGACTCTGGTCCCCAAAGGCTGTGACTCTGCACGTCAGCAACAACAGGAGGTTTCGTACAGGAGATTCAAAGGCCACCTTGCACTTCTTCCTGGCCGCGGTTGTGATTCGGCTTCTTACTTTTGAGAAGACTCATTTCTGACATCCTCTGGTCTCCAAAGTCTACATGACATTCTTGACTATGCTGGGCGTGGACTCAAGGACAGATAAGTCTGCCTAAAACAGGGAAGAAAGGTGATATGATTTCCCCTGGATTGAATCCAGAAGTCAACATCCTATCTCGGTCTGTGATAACACCTGTGGTGGTGTTATCCCTTCCCCTTCCCTCTCCTTTCTCTATTTGCTGGTTAAAGCTCGAGGTCTCTGGAGGTTGCCTGAGTTACTCCCAGGACCTCACCTTCTCTTGTGAGTAGCTGAGGGGGCGGTTGCTGGACGCTGTCTCACCATTCTGATCTTTCACTACTCTTACTGTTCTCTTCCAGGACTTTTGGATCGACTTCCTTCTTCCAAGGATGGTGGAATGATGACAAAGGTGATGGTATTGGAGATATGGAACTCTTTTTATTTGGGGGGGGGTGGGGGGGTTGTTTTTCCTCCTGGATGGCTGTCAAACCTGCGGCAGCACACACATCGGTCCATCTCGAAGTGGAGAATCTCTAAAGGATCTTCAGGGAAAGCGTGGACAAGGAGGATTCAGTCCCGGGAGACTCTTGACAGGAGATGGGAAATCCCCGCCCTCCCCCCCCCCATTTCTTCTGGAAAATACCTAATACCAATAAAGGCAGGACAAAATGCAGCACAGGCTGGATGGCTGGCTGGCTGAGGTTTATATAGCGCCGAGTAGGTCTACAGGTAAAATTGGATCCCAGAGCAACTGTGCAGTGACTCAGGGTCCTTCCCTTTCCCAGCCGTCCGTCCCCTAAGGCTTTCTCAGTTGGCTAATCCTCCACACTTAGGAGTGGTGAAGGTGGGACACACGTTTTAGGCTTGCTTGGCTTCTTCAGTCGGATCTCATCTTGCCACCGGGTCAGAAACACAAGCATATACACGTGGATGTTTCCACCCTGTGGAACTGGGGAGTTCACAGTGAGTGGTCTGCGGTCTCAAAAGGGCAGCCCCGTTGGTTGCAGTCACCGAACGCTAGGTGGCGCAAAGCTACCGTCATTTTGGAAGGCCTGCCTGAGTTCCATTTCCAGTTTCGATATAATCTATCTACATGTATAGACATAGATAGACAGACAGACTTAGATATCGATATCCATATACAGATCACTAAGCTGCAAGCCGCCGCGTCATGTCTTCCTCTCTTCCCTCAGCCTATTGAGTCCCTGGAGAGACAGATGGGCAAGGGCCTCAGTGCCCGCTCTGTTGTTCCCCCGGCGGGGCCCCCCCCCCCCCGCCCCATACAGTAAAGTCCGGGAAGCACTGGGCGGTGGGGGGGACATACCGCTTTCACCCCTGGAACTCTTTTTTTTTTTTTGGGGGGGGGGGGGGTTGGTCGTTTTTCCTCCTTTAGCCTTTAAGATGTCCCACCTAGGAGATAGCTTCTGTGCCTCTGCCCGACCCTTGGAATTTGAACTATAATCCACACTTCCCCCATCCCACTAACTCCAATTCCCCAGCAGTAGTTCGCTCCCAAGGCTGTCACCACTAGAGGTCCATGGTAAACACCTTCCCCCACCCCTGAGAGCTATGAGGGAGGGCCTGGATGAGTTTAAGAGAGAAATAAACCAAAACAAAACAGTGATGTTTCCCCATTTCTCTCTGTGTGTGTGTGTGTGTGTGTGTGTGTGTGTGTGTGTGTGTGTGTCTCCAGTGTGTACCTGTCTGCTGCGCACCAAACCCAAGCAGGATGGATTTGGGCCTGGGGGAAGGAGAGGGAGGCCCTTCCTGGGTTTACTTTCTGGGGAAGAAGAGACAAAGGAAAAAAGGTGAGGGTGTTGCCCAGCCATCCAGACCGTTTGTGGACCAATGCCCAAGGCCCTGCCCTGGGTTTCTTCCCCAGGCTAGCATCACAAAAGAAACAAAAGTAGTGAACAAAGAGAGACTCAAACAACCCAAACAGGCAAGGAAATCTCATCGCAAAGTGCCCACCGGGAAAGGGGAAAAAAAAGAAAAAAGGAAAAAAAAAAAGAAAAAAAATCATCAAGATGCCTCCCGTGCTGTGCTGGACAGCGTTAGAGCTCGCCTAGCATATTCGAGGCCCTGGGTTGGATCCTCAGCTCCAGATAAAAAGAAATTAATAACACAAACACATTCTTTCCAACTAGGCCAAATAAATAAATAAAAGAAATCAAGACACTAGAAGAGACCTTGCCCACACAGAGAAAGGGCGGGGTGGGGGGTTGGGGGGAGATCCACATGGAAATCACTCTACCCTTGGCATTCCAATAGCCGAATACATCTCCCCATACTCATGTCAGGGTTTCCTTGGTGGGGATGGAACCAGAAACCAGCCCCTCACGCAGGCTCATCCTGGACCCTGGAACTGGGGACTGAACACAGACACAGTTTACCACTGAGCTAAACCAACATCCCCTTTTTATAAAGATATTTTTATACATTTTTGGTAAATCCATTGATTTATGAGTTGAACCCAGAAGCACTCACTTGACCAGTGACTGAGCCACATCCTCATATTCAATTTATCTATCTATCTATCTATCTATCTATCTATCTATCATCTATCTATCTATCTATCTATCTATCTATCTATTCGTTTGTTTTCTTGCTTGCTTTCTTGCTTGCTTGCTTGCTTGCTTGCTTGCTTGCTTGCTTGCTTGCTCGCTCGCTCGCTCGCTCGCTCGCTCGTTCGTTCTAGTTAAAGCTTGGTCCCCGGGGTTTCAAAAACTGACTTCCAGACCACTCACGTATAAAGGAATCAAGCCTTTATTAAAGCACAACTAGCGGCGACTGACCAGAAGAACATACAGCTGTTCCCCTGACCAGCCTCAAACAATTGCAAGGGTGCTCCTTATAAGCCTGAAACCTGCAAAAGGGACGTTTTGGGGGGAGGGGGCGTCTAGCTAATGCAAACAAGCCAAGTTCCAGAAGCTGGAGAGTGAAGTCAGGCGGAGGGACGCTCAGCCAATCACAATCAGCCTAGCCACTCCAGTGACAGAAGCGTAGCCCCGTTATGGGCTAGTTACAGAAACAACGTCCCATGTCCTTCCTTAAAGGTTTCTATAGCAAAAGGCAAAGAACATCTTGCCCCAGTCATGACCCTTCTACTTGGCCTGGTTGTTTTACAGAATGGAGACGTAAAACAAAACGGAATCCCATTTGCTTTTACTATCACCAATTTTCTTTTGGAGACAGGGGTCTCGCGAGGTTACTTTCGCTATGAGCTTACAATCCTTCTCTGAACCTCCTCCTGATCCCCTTGGGGGGGGGGGGGACAGACACAATATCTTTACCTTATCGGCTTGTTTGTCCCTTTGTTTTTGGTTCTGTGGTGCTCAGGATCAGGATCGAATCCACCGCTCCACACGTCCCAGGACAGTGCTCTACTACCGAGCTAAAACCCTAGCCCAAGCTTTGCATTCTAGAATGCATACATTTCCTTCTTCGCTGAAGGAACACAGACACATTTATTGTACAACAAGCCCAGACATCTTCACATCACAGTTGCCTAGAAGTCCTACATACGTTCGTTGACCTTTGACTTTGGAAGCCACGCTCAGAATCTATGACTCTGGCCAGATAACTGCCGCGATGTGGTTTTTGCTCACCAACAGTTGGACCTAGGTGAACAGCTTGGACTCAAGTGGACAAATACTCTTATGCATTCAGGCAACAGTGCCACTCACCTGGTACAGGAGTGTTCTTTCAACAAACGATCACAAAACAAACCCTTACTTATTCAATCAAAACTAACAGATGTGAAAACTGGTCATTAATGGCACAGATCTTTTTATTTATTTTTTATTTTTTTGAGAGAGTGAGAGAGAGAGAGAGAGAGAGAGAGAGAGAGAGAGAGTTTTTAAATATCTAGTTAGTTAGTTAGTTAGTTAGTTAGTTTTCGGCGGACACAACATCTTTGTTTGTATGTGGTGCTGAGGATCGAACCCGGGCCGCACGCATGCCAGGCCAGCGTGCTACCTACCGCTTGAGCCACATCCCCAGCCCCAAGCACAGATCTTTTTTCTTTTCTTTTCTTTTTTTTTAATCTGAATGTTACACCGAATTCAAGTGGTAGAACTTCCACATGTGTCACTGACTGCGGGATAAGTTTAGAGCTTCGGTACAATACACGTTCTAATAAAAAGGGCACTACTCTCGTGTAGTGTAGGAAACCTATATGTCTTTAAGTGTACCGACTTTTGAATAATAAAAAAATCTCTCACACACAGCATACTACTCTAGTCCCCAGATGTGCACACATCCCCAGTGGCAGAGATGGAGATGTGGGGTGATTCAGGAGAATCACAAGACTAAGCCCAGCCTCAGCAACTTACGGAGCCCTGCGGTAACGAGAGAGAGAGAGAGAGAGAGAGAGAGAGAGAGAGAGAGAGAGAGAGAGAGAGAGAGAGAGAGAGAGGGGGGGGGAGGTGTGTAGGTGTTGGGGGGTGTTGCCCAGAGGCAAAGCATCTCAGAAGGAAGAGGGGGAATTTATTATAATAAGAAAACATAAGAACTAAACCTTTACAGCAGCAAAACTCTGATGACTCTGCTGACACTCTGTTGTTTTAACGCATCCGAGGCCTGGCAAGGTTATCAAACAGAAAAAGTGATTTTCTGGATGGAAATTCTAAATATTTGTTAGCCAATGGGCAGATAACCCACCCTGAAAGTCAATGTAGCTTCACCTGTGATGACGGAGGGGGGGGGAAGGGAAAAGAGAAAGGAAAAAGGATATGGGTTTTGACATGAGCCTCAGTGGCTGAGCAGTGAGACTTATACTCAAAGCATATAAAGTGGACCCCTGTTACATTTTCTGACCCCCACCACCACCACCTCCCCCCACCCCTTTTCCTCGATTCGACAGTTGGGAGAAAATTTTTTTAAAAAGACAAAAAAGGACAAACAACAGCAGCAACAACCGCAGCAGAAACAACAACCACCTTACCGAATTTCTGAATTTACATGAGTGAATTACTCTTCTTGATTCTCAGTCACATAGTTGATACTTTTCATGGTTTTTGGTTTGTTTGTTTGTATGTAATTCAAAAAAAAAATCAGAAGAAATTATTGGTATTCATTGCATACAGAGTGACCCATGTTAGCTTATCTCTCAGTTGCAAAGAAGGGGGGGGGCGCAAGGGGGAAGGGGTTGGTGTTGGTGATGGTGGCAAAAAGCAACCTGGAACCTGCTTTACCTAGGCTACTGGTTTGATCAAGTCTTCCTTGCATGGATGTGTTGTAGGGACAAATGAGGCAAGGCACCGACCGAACAGAGCAGGAAATGGGGTTTTATTTGGCCGCTGCCAGGTTCAGAGGACACGGCTTTTGCTGTCATGAATGAATCAATCCCCTGAACCCCGAGTTCAGGTAGTTTCAGAGTTTTATACCGAGCACGTAAGGGGAGGGGCTCAGAAATTCACGGTCTGCAGAAGTTCACATAAAAGCAGCTTTTTCCTCTCACTGTTCTGGGCATGTGAACCCTTCGAGGACAACACCTGAGAAGGGGAGAGCTTCTTCCCCCCTGTCTAGTCTCTCCCTGCCAGCTGTAACCATGGAGTCCAGTCGGTAACTTCTCGTATCTTAACAATGTAGACCTCTGGGTGAAGCCCAGCTCAAGGCCAGAGGCCTTGTTTGCACATTTCTTCAAAGTACTGTTCTGGATATGTTTGTGAAAAACTAGTAAGGGGGTTTCCAGCACCTGGAGTGCTGGTGTCTTCTCGGCCAGTGGCCAAGTAAACAGGGCGACACGAAAATAGGAAGTTTATCCACCTCGAATTCTTTTGCAGAGACTCCCTTGCTGACAGACCTAAAACCAGTCTGGGTGAAGATTTCTGAAGAGGCCCAGTTAAGACTTTTCAGTGGAGAGAGGGGGTGCCACTTCAGATGATGAATCGCAAAGACACCTTGAACTCACCCAAACATATCACATATTTTAAGATTCTACTCATTCAGGGCAGAGAGTAAGCAGTTTTACCTAACAATGGTTTGGTTTCAAAAGGCTTTTTTTTTTTTTTTTTTTTTTTTTATCTAATCCCCTGCTTTTCCCTTAGAGCTCTTCTCTTTTCTCTTAGAAAACTCTACTCTTAGTCAGAGGTCCAAATCTCCATTCAAATGACACAGGGGGGGGGGGGGAGAAAAGAAAAAAAAAAAAAATCTCTCAAGCACTTGGACCCCTCCTGCCCCAAACGGAAAAAAAGTTCCGGGTGATCAATGAATTTAAAAAGCAGGAAAAATGAATCATTAGCAGAAATGAACATAACCACAGTTACTACTTTGTAAGAATTGGAAAGAATTACCCAGGGCAGAGCTTCCAATTGAAACCCTGTAATTATTAGACAACAAACACACAGACAGACAGACAGACAAACAAAAACCCTGAAGTACAAGAGACTGTCTCCTTCTGTCTCTATAACTTACACACACACACACACACACACACATTTCCGTCTCTTTCTCCACACCAAACTCTTTTTAATCACTTGATTTTTCAGTTTCTCACTTAGTGGAGCACCCCTTTTCTTTAGGATCAATCTCCTCCTAGGTTTCTTTTTATACCAAAGGGTTGGGGGGCAAGTGACACATGATCCAGGAGAAGGAGGCCAAAGCAATCAGGGTATTAAGGAACATCAGGAGAGAGAAATGAAATGCTGGTGGACACATTGAACAAATGCTCTGAAACAAGTGATATCCAAATTAACCTCTTAGTTTAGTTTTAAACCAAACGGTCAGCATAAATGCAGAGTTAGAGAGACAAAATGACCCTTAAAACAGATACGGGAAACCATACTGGAATTTGAAACAGGCTGGGAATTGTGAACAGCCTGGAGAGGCCATATTTTCCTTCCTTCAGGGGCAGTGGGAGAGACTTTGCACTGCCTGTTGTTATGTAAATTAGAACTGAGACCTGCCCCAAGCAAGCCCGGTTTAGTGTAAGCATCTTACTTCCCCGCCCTGATAACTGGCACCCCAGCCTGGCAGAAAACAAATTTTCCCTTGCAGACAAACTGGTAGGAACCCAAAGTGGCTGGAACCACGCCTCCCCCCCCCCCCAAAAAAAAAAAAAAAAAAAAAAAAAGAACACAATGGCACAGAGAAGGAATAGTACAAGTACCTGCTTTATCTAGGTTACTGGTCTGATAAAGTTGACACTTTGTTGGGGGTATTTCAATCTCACCTCGACCCCTGACCTGCCCCTCTCAAGAGTTTGTGAAAGATGCAAACTGATTTTTACATGTCTCTGTCAATTCCTACATCGTCTGGATGGATCCAACCGTGGCCTATCAGTCTGACTGAAATGAATCCTGGCAGTGGCCAGCATGCCTGACCTCCAGATTACTTTTTGTGGTGTTCGGAGAAGAGTTGTGGTGTGATTTCATGTTTTAGACTTTGTCGAGATTGGGTTTATGTTCCATTCTATGGTCAACTTTGGTAAACATTCCGTATTCACTTTAAAAGAAGGTCTGCTGGGGCTGGGGTTGTGGCTCAGTGGTAAAGCGCTCGCCTTGCATGTGTGAGGCCCTGGGTTCGATCCTCAGTACCACATAAAAATAAATAAATAAAACAAAGGTATTGTGTCCAACTACGACTGAAAAATCAATATTTATTAAAGAAAAAAAAAAAAGGAAGAAGGTCTGCTGTGCAGTGGTGGCCTTGCAGTGTTCTGAGCATGCCCATTAGGTGTGGGTTGTTCGTGATGTGCTTCTGCTGTCCTTTGTTACTGATTATTTATTTATGGCCTATGTCATCAGCTGCTAAGGGACGAGTGTTCTCGTCTCTTTGCCATAATTGATGTATCCATCTTTTCTTTTAATTCTCTCTGGTTTTCATGTAGGTATTTATTTATTTCTTTCTAAACATTTTTTTTTTTTAAGCTGTAGATGGACACAATGTCTTTATCTTTATTTATTTATTTATTTTTATGTGGTGCTGAGGATCGAACCCAGGGCCTCACGAATGCAAAGGCAAGCGCTCTACCGCTGAGCTACAATCCCAACCCTCATGTAGGTATTCTGAGGTTATTGAATGATTTGCACACTACCTTAAGATTGTTTAATGCTTCCTCAAAGATCTGACTGTTTATCAAGGTGCTACGTTCCTCCTACGCCTGGCAGTGATTGTCTTGTGTGTACCTTGAAGTCATACTGAAAATAAATAAGTGACTGAGTACAGTGGCCTATGCCTGTCATCCCAGATGCTTCTCTCTCTCTCTCTCTCTCTCTCTCTCTCTCTCTCTCTCTCTCTCTCTCAGCTGAGGCAGGAGGATCGAGAGTTTAAAGCCACCCTCAGCAAAAGTGAGACACTAAGCAACTCAGTGAGACCCTGTCTCTAAGTAACATACTAGATAGATAGGTAGGGCTAGGGGATGTGGCTCAGTAGTCAGTGAGTGCCCCTGAGTTCAATCCCTGTTTACAGGCCTCCTCCAATAAATAAACAAACAGATAGATAGATAGATAGATAGATAGATAAATAAATAAATATGTTTATTTTGTCTATTTAGGTGATGATGATGATGATGATGATGATGATGATGATGATGATGATTTTAATGTGGTGCTGGGATTGAACCCTGTGCCTCATGCGTACTTGGTAAGTGCTGTACCACTGAGCCACAACACCAGAATGACAACACCGTGAAGTGCTCTTGCTCAGACTGTGGTCTCCTGTGTGGCTGGGGAGGGCAGGGGTTGGGTCCATTTAGGGCTGACAGATATTGTTGCCCTGCTACGTCTTAGATGAAACAGTGCGTAATATGTGCACACAGATCAAAATGAAGGTAGAGATGGCAAGCTCTCTCCAGCTTTATTTATCCCAGAGCATGTGGTGTTTCAGTCTAGGGCAACAGACCATGCTTTTTAGCTAAGGCAGCCTCTCTTAGAGCCCTGTTGCAGCTTCTTATTACCAAGTGCCTAAATGTAAAATGTGGCTCTGTGATATGGATACATAAAAAATAAAAAATAAAAAAAGATAAAATGGCCAAACAGACAAAATAGAACTCCACAAGGAAGCATCCTTTTTCCTATTAGGATTAGTATTTTTTTTTTTTTTTTTTCCCCTCCTGTTTCGTAGTATGTTGTCGGTGGACAGCACACCTTCTTTCTATTTGTTCCTTTTTGTATGGCGTGCTAAGGCTCAAACTCTGTGCTAGGCCGGCCCTCTGCCACTGACCCAAAGATACAGACAGCCCCTAGACAAGAAAGGATTCTCAGAGGCTGGTCATCTTCCAATGTTTTTGTACAGAAAAAGGAGGAAACACAAAGCCCAAAGACCAGAAGATCAAATTCCCAAGCAACCGATTTCAAACTGATTTTTACATGTTTCTGTCAATTCCTACATCGTCTGGATAAATCCAAGCGTGGCCTATCGGTCTGCCTGTCTAATGGTGGCTTCACCGCGGTGGTGGTTTCGGTTTTGAACTCTCACACCGCCCGTGTCCCCCGCCGGATTCTCTAGGGGTGCTGGGCAGACTGCCGGCGCCTCCCGCTGCTGCGGGGGACCCTGGGGGAGGGGGGGGGAGGCGGCGGCTGGTGGCACGTGTCCGGGTGACTTTCTACGACCCCTGCGGAGCGGATCACGCTGACACCGACCGAGGTTCCGCGTCCCTTCAGCCTGATTTGGTTGACGGTTTTCGAGCTCCCCCTGGTGTCCGCTTTTATAGGAGAGGAGCGTCTTCATCCAATTCTGAGAAGTATCTGTTCACGTCCTTGGACCATGGATCCATTGGATTATTTGTTCGATTCTTTTTTTTTTTTTTTTTTTTTTGCTTTCTGTCCCGCCCCCACCCCCGTTGTTGTTGTTGTTGTTGTTGTTGTTGTTGTTGTTGTTTCGCTCTGGGGCAAGGGCCCAGGCTTTTTAGCCGAGGCAGCCGCTCTTAGAGCCCTGTTACAGCTTCTGATTACCAAGTGCCTAAAGGTAAAATTTGGCTCTGTGACCCAATGGAAAATGACTTCCCATTCGAGAATATGCTCATTTCTTAGGGAAAACAACAACAGCAGCAGCAACAGACACAGCACCCCCCCCCCCAAAAAAAAAAGATAAATAAAAACACAAATACAAATAAGAATTCATGGGCTGGAGATGTGGCTCAAGTGATGATAACACGCTCCCCTGGCATGCATGGGGCGCTGGGTTCGAGCCTCAGCACCACATAAAATAAAACAAAGATGTTGTGTTCACTGCATACTGAAAAATAAACATTAAAAAATATTCAAAATATTCTCTCTCTCTCTCTCTCTCTCTCTCTCTCTCTCTCTCTCTCTCTCCCCCCCCCCCCCCCCGCCTCTGCCCTCTGTCTTTATAAAAGAAAAATAAGTAAAAGTTAAAAAAGGGGCTGGGGATGTGGCTCAAGCGGCAGCGCGCTCGCCTGGCATGCGTGCGGTCGGGGTTCGGCCCTGAGCACCACGTAACGAAGATGTTGTGTCCGTCCACCGAAAACTAAAAAGTAAATATCAAAGTTCTCTCTCACTCTCTCTTAAAACAAAACAGAACAAACGAACAAACAAAAAGAAAGATAACGTGGCCAGACAGACAAAATGGAACTCCACAAGGAAAAATCCCTTTTTCCTATTATGATCGGTATTCTTTTTTTTTTTTCTTTTTTGGAGTAGTTGTAGGTGGACGTGCAGCACGCCTTCTTTCGACTTGTTCCTCCTTTTTGTATGCCGCGCTAAGGCTCAAACCCAGTGCCTCCTATGTGCTAGGCCGGCCCTCTGCCACTGAACCACAGACATAGAGGAGGAAGGATTCTCAGAGGCTGTTCATCTTCCCATTTTTTTTGGGGGGGGGGTACAGAAACAGGCGGGAACCCCAAGCCCAAAGACCGGCAGATCAAATTCCCAAGCAACCGATTTCGACGGGTTTTTACGTGTTTCTGTCCCTTCCTCCATTCTCTGGATGGATCCGACCGCGGCCTAGCAATCTGCCTGCCTAACAGTGGCTTCACCGTGGTGGTTTCGGTTTTGAAGTCCCACACCGCCCGTGTCCCCCGCCGGGTTCTCTAGGGGTGCTGGGCCCATCTGCCTGCGTCTCGCGCCCGCCGCTGTGGCGTGGCGACCCGGCTGGTGGGACGTGTCCGGGTGACTTTCTACGACCCCTGCGGAGGAGCGGATCCCGCTGACGCCCTCCGAGGTTCTACGACCCCTGCGGAGGAGCGGATCCCGCTGACGCCGACCGAGGTTCCTCGTCCCTTTCGCCCGATTTGGTTGACGGTTGTCGAGCTCCACCTGGTGGCCGCTTTTATGGGAGCGTCTTCTCATCGGAAGTCGCCAAGGCGTGATATTCGGCGGCGGTGGCCGAGACAGAGTTCCAGGAGCTGGGCGGCGCCGGCGGAACTGTCTCGGTCGCCCTGGGCTGGGCCGATGTGGCCCGTTGGCGGGATATTGGACCGGCGGGCTTAGTGTGTGTGTCGGTTGTCTTCTCTCCCTGCTCGGTCCGGGCCGCGGGCGCCTCGGGTGGCGGTCCGAGCGGCTCCTTCGGTGGCACGGGCTTCGCTTTGGCCCGGTCTGGGTCGGCCGCCGGGACTTCTGTCTTTTTTTTTTTTTTTTCTTTTTCTCCCGCTTCCTCTCCCTCTCTCTCGTGGGTTTTGGCCGCGAATGTGCTGGCCCGGCCTCGCCGCGTTCCCTCTTTGGGGGCCGCCGCCCGGGGCTTGTCCTGATGGCTATGCCCGGCGTCCTTCGGTGGTGGGTCGCCTTAGCGTGTTCCCCGCCCGCCCCCCGATCCCGCTCGCTGGGGATGGTGGTCCCCGCCTCTCGTCTGTGCCTTCGTCAACGAGGGTCGACCAGTTGTCCCTAGGGGCTCTGGATCTCGGTGATGGGCTCGATTTCGCGGTCCGCCGACCGTGACTCCCTTCGGGGAAGGCGGCAGTGGTGAGTGAACTGTTCCCCATTGCCCCGGTCGCGGTTGTCTTGGCCCGAGTTGGCCGTTTTCTGCCATCGGGTAGGTGCTGACACGGTGTCCTCTGGCCTGTGCCGCCAGAGGGAGGGAGCTTGGGCCTCCGGGTGCGTGCGGGGCTCTGGGCTGATGGGGTGGCCCGGACCCGTTCCCTCTGGAGCCGTCTGCCTCGGGCCTGCGTGCGACGGCTCTTTGGTGCGCCTGGAGTGCCCTCGCGGTGGTGCCACCTCCGGCCGGCCGGTCTCCTGGCGCCGGAGGGCGGTGGGGGAGGTGGCGGGTGGTCCTTTACCGCCCGTGCGCTCCCCGCTGCGGGCGCCGAGGGCGGTGTGACGACGACGCTCGCTTCCATGGCTCCGAGCCGCGTGTCAGGCGTTCCCCGTTCCGTGTCGTCGGCCGCTCTCCCTGGGGTGTGGGGCCGGCGAGGCCGTAGCAGGCTCCTCTTGAAGCGGTCCTCGCCGGGTCTCCCCCCGCTCCCCGGGTCTCTCCCGCCCACCCTGCTGATCGATGTGGTGACTTTGCGCTCTCCTGGGCCGGACCAAAGCCGCGCCAGGCGAGGGACGGACATTCATGGCGAATGGGCCAGCTCTTCTCGTCCTGCCCGCGGGCCCCTCGCCTTCCCTCCCCGCCCGTTCGCGGTGCGGGGAAGGGCGGGGGTGCGGAACCCGGCCTCGACCTCGCTCCCGGGGTCCTCTGACGTAGCGGGTGCTTCCCGCCCGCCGCCCGCTCTGGGCGGCCAAGGGCCGTGCGTGTGGCCCTCCCCGCGTCGGGGAGGGCTGCCGCCGTGCCGCGTCGGCGCGACGGCGCGCCTCTGCTTCGGTGCTCCTGGGGCGCTCCGGGTCGTTTCCTGAGGTGCCTGAGGCTGAGCCGGTGTGTGCTGTTCCCGGTCCCGGTGCCGCTGCCGCGGCCGGCCGCCGCCTCGCTGTCAGTCTCGCCCCGTCTGCGGGGGTTTCTGAGGCGAGTGCCTGAAGGGGAAGAACAGTTGTTGCTTCGCTCGGGGGATCGAGGCGGTAAGCTCGACAGCGTTGACCGTTCCCTCTCCGTGGGGGGCGGGTCGCGTTGTCGTCCCCAGCGCCGAGTGGCGCGGGGAGTGTTAGGCGAGCGGGCGCCCGTGCGCTCTTCCCTGCCTCCCTTGGGGGAAGGGAGATGCTGCCCGGGCGTGCGAGCGATTGTGGCGGGACGCCGAGCAGGGGCCGGTCCGGCCCCCGAGGCGATGGTCGCCTTGGGGTGTCCCCGGCCGCGAACGCTCCAGAAGCCTCGTGCTTGCCCATACCGCAGATCCCCCCTCGCTGTCTCGGCGGCCGGTCGGGAGAGGAGCCGGGCTGGGTGCGGCCCACCCTCAGTGAGGAACGTTTCTCTAGCGATCCGTGAAG
>NW_027524375.1:165000-180000 GCF_052094955.1 Ictidomys tridecemlineatus
CCCAGCCCCTAACTACTTTCTCTCTCTCTCTCTCTCTCTCTCTCTCTCTCTCTCTCTCTCTCTCTCTCTCTCCCTCTCCCTCCCTCTCTCTCCCTCTCCCTCTCCCTCCCTCCCTCCCTCCCTCCCTCCCTCCTCTCGTCTTTCCCCTGCCCCCCTCATCCTATTACTCCTTTTCTCCTCCAATACACGCCCCGCCTCCCCCCCCCCCCAGGTCCACCAGTGGTCTCAATGTGAATTCTGCCTGCATGACTTACTCGTTTGACTCGGTTCGGTGCGGGACTTGGACCACCGCTACTGGACATTCGACGCCGACGCATTGAGCTCTACCAACTGAGGTATATTCACAGCCCAGCCCTACATGATTGGTTTTCTTTTTTCCTTTATGGGGGGGGGGGGGCTTGTTTGATTGCCGCGCTGCTTTACATTTTTTTTTTCTCTCTCCCCTCCCCTCCCCCCCCCCGCAGGTTGACCAGTTGGCCGGTGTGCCCCAGCACGACTGAGGTCTACCAGTTGTCCACTGGAGGGTGTTTCAAAATTTTTTTTTTTTCCTTTATCTGGTACGTATCGAGGTCGACCATTTGTCCTAACATAAGCGGACGGGGGGTTGGGGTCAAACTCTGTGTGCATTTATTCATTTATTTATTTATTTATTTATTTTTAAATTTTTTTTTTTTATTGGTTGTTCACAACATTACAAAGCTCTTGACATATCATATTTCATACATTAGATTGAAGTGGGTTATGAACTCCCAATTTTACCCCAAATGCAGATTGCAGAATCACGTCGGTTATACATCCACAACTCTGTGTGCATTTATGCACGCCTTTTTTTTTTCTTCCTTCCTTCCTTCCTTCCTTCCTTCCTTCCTTCCTTCCTTCCTTCCTTCCTTCTTGTTTTTTCTTTTCTTTTCTTTTTTTTTTTTTTTTTTTTTTTGAGAGAGGAGGGGGGGAGAGAGAGAGAGAGAGAGAGAGAGAGAGAGAGAGAGAGAGAGAGAGAGAGAGAGAGAGAATTTTTAATATTTATTTTTTAGTTCTTGGCGGACACAACATCTTTGTATGTGGTGCTGAGGATCGAACCCGGGCGCACGCATGCCAGGCGAGCGCACTACTGCTTGAGCCGCATCCCCAGCCCTAAACTTATTTTTATTTATTTTAGTTTTTATTTGGTGCGATCTAACCCAGCGCCCCATGCTACCAGTTGAGCCACACACCCAGCCCCTAAGTTTTACCCTTCCCCCCCCCCCTCTCTCTCTCTCTCTCTCTCTCTCTCTCTCTCTCTCTCTCTCTCTCCCCCTCCCTCCCTCCCTCCCTCCCTCCCTCCCTCCCTCCCTCTCCCCCTCCCCCCTCCCCCTCCCCCTCCCTCTCCCTCTCCCTCTCCCCTCTTCCTGTTGCTGAAAGCTTGGCCCAATCCAATAAGGATGGCAAGGTCTTGAGACACAGGAAAAAAGGCTTATGGCAGCGCTGGCAAAGCAAAAAACATGGGGACTCTGGTCCCCAAAGGCTGTGACTCTGCACGTCAGCAACAACAGGAGGTTTCGTACAGGAGATTCAAAGGCCACCTTGCACTTCTTCCTGGCCGCGGTTGTGATTCGGCTTCTTACTTTTGAGAAGACTCATTTCTGACATCCTCTGGTCTCCAAAGTCTACATGACATTCTTGACTATGCTGGGCGTGGACTCAAGGACAGATAAGTCTGCCTAAAACAGGGAAGAAAGGTGATATGATTTCCCCTGGATTGAATCCAGAAGTCAACATCCTATCTCGGTCTGTGATAACACCTGTGGTGGTGTTATCCCTTCCCCTTCCCTCTCCTTTCTCTATTTGCTGGTTAAAGCTCGAGGTCTCTGGAGGTTGCCTGAGTTACTCCCAGGACCTCACCTTCTCTTGTGAGTAGCTGAGGGGGCGGTTGCTGGACGCTGTCTCACCATTCTGATCTTTCACTACTCTTACTGTTCTCTTCCAGGACTTTTGGATCGACTTCCTTCTTCCAAGGATGGTGGAATGATGACAAAGGTGATGGTATTGGAGATATGGAACTCTTTTTATTTGGGGGGGGGTGGGGGGGTTGTTTTTCCTCCTGGATGGCTGTCAAACCTGCGGCAGCACACACATCGGTCCATCTCGAAGTGGAGAATCTCTAAAGGATCTTCAGGGAAAGCGTGGACAAGGAGGATTCAGTCCCGGGAGACTCTTGACAGGAGATGGGAAATCCCCGCCCTCCCCCCCCCCATTTCTTCTGGAAAATACCTAATACCAATAAAGGCAGGACAAAATGCAGCACAGGCTGGATGGCTGGCTGGCTGAGGTTTATATAGCGCCGAGTAGGTCTACAGGTAAAATTGGATCCCAGAGCAACTGTGCAGTGACTCAGGGTCCTTCCCTTTCCCAGCCGTCCGTCCCCTAAGGCTTTCTCAGTTGGCTAATCCTCCACACTTAGGAGTGGTGAAGGTGGGACACACGTTTTAGGCTTGCTTGGCTTCTTCAGTCGGATCTCATCTTGCCACCGGGTCAGAAACACAAGCATATACACGTGGATGTTTCCACCCTGTGGAACTGGGGAGTTCACAGTGAGTGGTCTGCGGTCTCAAAAGGGCAGCCCCGTTGGTTGCAGTCACCGAACGCTAGGTGGCGCAAAGCTACCGTCATTTTGGAAGGCCTGCCTGAGTTCCATTTCCAGTTTCGATATAATCTATCTACATGTATAGACATAGATAGACAGACAGACTTAGATATCGATATCCATATACAGATCACTAAGCTGCAAGCCGCCGCGTCATGTCTTCCTCTCTTCCCTCAGCCTATTGAGTCCCTGGAGAGACAGATGGGCAAGGGCCTCAGTGCCCGCTCTGTTGTTCCCCCGGCGGGGCCCCCCCCCCCCCGCCCCATACAGTAAAGTCCGGGAAGCACTGGGCGGTGGGGGGGACATACCGCTTTCACCCCTGGAACTCTTTTTTTTTTTTTGGGGGGGGGGGGGGTTGGTCGTTTTTCCTCCTTTAGCCTTTAAGATGTCCCACCTAGGAGATAGCTTCTGTGCCTCTGCCCGACCCTTGGAATTTGAACTATAATCCACACTTCCCCCATCCCACTAACTCCAATTCCCCAGCAGTAGTTCGCTCCCAAGGCTGTCACCACTAGAGGTCCATGGTAAACACCTTCCCCCACCCCTGAGAGCTATGAGGGAGGGCCTGGATGAGTTTAAGAGAGAAATAAACCAAAACAAAACAGTGATGTTTCCCCATTTCTCTCTGTGTGTGTGTGTGTGTGTGTGTGTGTGTGTGTGTGTGTGTGTGTCTCCAGTGTGTACCTGTCTGCTGCGCACCAAACCCAAGCAGGATGGATTTGGGCCTGGGGGAAGGAGAGGGAGGCCCTTCCTGGGTTTACTTTCTGGGGAAGAAGAGACAAAGGAAAAAAGGTGAGGGTGTTGCCCAGCCATCCAGACCGTTTGTGGACCAATGCCCAAGGCCCTGCCCTGGGTTTCTTCCCCAGGCTAGCATCACAAAAGAAACAAAAGTAGTGAACAAAGAGAGACTCAAACAACCCAAACAGGCAAGGAAATCTCATCGCAAAGTGCCCACCGGGAAAGGGGAAAAAAAAGAAAAAAGGAAAAAAAAAAAGAAAAAAAATCATCAAGATGCCTCCCGTGCTGTGCTGGACAGCGTTAGAGCTCGCCTAGCATATTCGAGGCCCTGGGTTGGATCCTCAGCTCCAGATAAAAAGAAATTAATAACACAAACACATTCTTTCCAACTAGGCCAAATAAATAAATAAAAGAAATCAAGACACTAGAAGAGACCTTGCCCACACAGAGAAAGGGCGGGGTGGGGGGTTGGGGGGAGATCCACATGGAAATCACTCTACCCTTGGCATTCCAATAGCCGAATACATCTCCCCATACTCATGTCAGGGTTTCCTTGGTGGGGATGGAACCAGAAACCAGCCCCTCACGCAGGCTCATCCTGGACCCTGGAACTGGGGACTGAACACAGACACAGTTTACCACTGAGCTAAACCAACATCCCCTTTTTATAAAGATATTTTTATACATTTTTGGTAAATCCATTGATTTATGAGTTGAACCCAGAAGCACTCACTTGACCAGTGACTGAGCCACATCCTCATATTCAATTTATCTATCTATCTATCTATCTATCTATCTATCTATCATCTATCTATCTATCTATCTATCTATCTATCTATTCGTTTGTTTTCTTGCTTGCTTTCTTGCTTGCTTGCTTGCTTGCTTGCTTGCTTGCTTGCTTGCTTGCTCGCTCGCTCGCTCGCTCGCTCGCTCGTTCGTTCTAGTTAAAGCTTGGTCCCCGGGGTTTCAAAAACTGACTTCCAGACCACTCACGTATAAAGGAATCAAGCCTTTATTAAAGCACAACTAGCGGCGACTGACCAGAAGAACATACAGCTGTTCCCCTGACCAGCCTCAAACAATTGCAAGGGTGCTCCTTATAAGCCTGAAACCTGCAAAAGGGACGTTTTGGGGGGAGGGGGCGTCTAGCTAATGCAAACAAGCCAAGTTCCAGAAGCTGGAGAGTGAAGTCAGGCGGAGGGACGCTCAGCCAATCACAATCAGCCTAGCCACTCCAGTGACAGAAGCGTAGCCCCGTTATGGGCTAGTTACAGAAACAACGTCCCATGTCCTTCCTTAAAGGTTTCTATAGCAAAAGGCAAAGAACATCTTGCCCCAGTCATGACCCTTCTACTTGGCCTGGTTGTTTTACAGAATGGAGACGTAAAACAAAACGGAATCCCATTTGCTTTTACTATCACCAATTTTCTTTTGGAGACAGGGGTCTCGCGAGGTTACTTTCGCTATGAGCTTACAATCCTTCTCTGAACCTCCTCCTGATCCCCTTGGGGGGGGGGGGGACAGACACAATATCTTTACCTTATCGGCTTGTTTGTCCCTTTGTTTTTGGTTCTGTGGTGCTCAGGATCAGGATCGAATCCACCGCTCCACACGTCCCAGGACAGTGCTCTACTACCGAGCTAAAACCCTAGCCCAAGCTTTGCATTCTAGAATGCATACATTTCCTTCTTCGCTGAAGGAACACAGACACATTTATTGTACAACAAGCCCAGACATCTTCACATCACAGTTGCCTAGAAGTCCTACATACGTTCGTTGACCTTTGACTTTGGAAGCCACGCTCAGAATCTATGACTCTGGCCAGATAACTGCCGCGATGTGGTTTTTGCTCACCAACAGTTGGACCTAGGTGAACAGCTTGGACTCAAGTGGACAAATACTCTTATGCATTCAGGCAACAGTGCCACTCACCTGGTACAGGAGTGTTCTTTCAACAAACGATCACAAAACAAACCCTTACTTATTCAATCAAAACTAACAGATGTGAAAACTGGTCATTAATGGCACAGATCTTTTTATTTATTTTTTATTTTTTTGAGAGAGTGAGAGAGAGAGAGAGAGAGAGAGAGAGAGAGAGAGAGTTTTTAAATATCTAGTTAGTTAGTTAGTTAGTTAGTTAGTTTTCGGCGGACACAACATCTTTGTTTGTATGTGGTGCTGAGGATCGAACCCGGGCCGCACGCATGCCAGGCCAGCGTGCTACCTACCGCTTGAGCCACATCCCCAGCCCCAAGCACAGATCTTTTTTCTTTTCTTTTCTTTTTTTTTAATCTGAATGTTACACCGAATTCAAGTGGTAGAACTTCCACATGTGTCACTGACTGCGGGATAAGTTTAGAGCTTCGGTACAATACACGTTCTAATAAAAAGGGCACTACTCTCGTGTAGTGTAGGAAACCTATATGTCTTTAAGTGTACCGACTTTTGAATAATAAAAAAATCTCTCACACACAGCATACTACTCTAGTCCCCAGATGTGCACACATCCCCAGTGGCAGAGATGGAGATGTGGGGTGATTCAGGAGAATCACAAGACTAAGCCCAGCCTCAGCAACTTACGGAGCCCTGCGGTAACGAGAGAGAGAGAGAGAGAGAGAGAGAGAGAGAGAGAGAGAGAGAGAGAGAGAGAGAGAGAGAGAGAGGGGGGGGGAGGTGTGTAGGTGTTGGGGGGTGTTGCCCAGAGGCAAAGCATCTCAGAAGGAAGAGGGGGAATTTATTATAATAAGAAAACATAAGAACTAAACCTTTACAGCAGCAAAACTCTGATGACTCTGCTGACACTCTGTTGTTTTAACGCATCCGAGGCCTGGCAAGGTTATCAAACAGAAAAAGTGATTTTCTGGATGGAAATTCTAAATATTTGTTAGCCAATGGGCAGATAACCCACCCTGAAAGTCAATGTAGCTTCACCTGTGATGACGGAGGGGGGGGGAAGGGAAAAGAGAAAGGAAAAAGGATATGGGTTTTGACATGAGCCTCAGTGGCTGAGCAGTGAGACTTATACTCAAAGCATATAAAGTGGACCCCTGTTACATTTTCTGACCCCCACCACCACCACCTCCCCCCACCCCTTTTCCTCGATTCGACAGTTGGGAGAAAATTTTTTTAAAAAGACAAAAAAGGACAAACAACAGCAGCAACAACCGCAGCAGAAACAACAACCACCTTACCGAATTTCTGAATTTACATGAGTGAATTACTCTTCTTGATTCTCAGTCACATAGTTGATACTTTTCATGGTTTTTGGTTTGTTTGTTTGTATGTAATTCAAAAAAAAAATCAGAAGAAATTATTGGTATTCATTGCATACAGAGTGACCCATGTTAGCTTATCTCTCAGTTGCAAAGAAGGGGGGGGGCGCAAGGGGGAAGGGGTTGGTGTTGGTGATGGTGGCAAAAAGCAACCTGGAACCTGCTTTACCTAGGCTACTGGTTTGATCAAGTCTTCCTTGCATGGATGTGTTGTAGGGACAAATGAGGCAAGGCACCGACCGAACAGAGCAGGAAATGGGGTTTTATTTGGCCGCTGCCAGGTTCAGAGGACACGGCTTTTGCTGTCATGAATGAATCAATCCCCTGAACCCCGAGTTCAGGTAGTTTCAGAGTTTTATACCGAGCACGTAAGGGGAGGGGCTCAGAAATTCACGGTCTGCAGAAGTTCACATAAAAGCAGCTTTTTCCTCTCACTGTTCTGGGCATGTGAACCCTTCGAGGACAACACCTGAGAAGGGGAGAGCTTCTTCCCCCCTGTCTAGTCTCTCCCTGCCAGCTGTAACCATGGAGTCCAGTCGGTAACTTCTCGTATCTTAACAATGTAGACCTCTGGGTGAAGCCCAGCTCAAGGCCAGAGGCCTTGTTTGCACATTTCTTCAAAGTACTGTTCTGGATATGTTTGTGAAAAACTAGTAAGGGGGTTTCCAGCACCTGGAGTGCTGGTGTCTTCTCGGCCAGTGGCCAAGTAAACAGGGCGACACGAAAATAGGAAGTTTATCCACCTCGAATTCTTTTGCAGAGACTCCCTTGCTGACAGACCTAAAACCAGTCTGGGTGAAGATTTCTGAAGAGGCCCAGTTAAGACTTTTCAGTGGAGAGAGGGGGTGCCACTTCAGATGATGAATCGCAAAGACACCTTGAACTCACCCAAACATATCACATATTTTAAGATTCTACTCATTCAGGGCAGAGAGTAAGCAGTTTTACCTAACAATGGTTTGGTTTCAAAAGGCTTTTTTTTTTTTTTTTTTTTTTTTTATCTAATCCCCTGCTTTTCCCTTAGAGCTCTTCTCTTTTCTCTTAGAAAACTCTACTCTTAGTCAGAGGTCCAAATCTCCATTCAAATGACACAGGGGGGGGGGGGGAGAAAAGAAAAAAAAAAAAAATCTCTCAAGCACTTGGACCCCTCCTGCCCCAAACGGAAAAAAAGTTCCGGGTGATCAATGAATTTAAAAAGCAGGAAAAATGAATCATTAGCAGAAATGAACATAACCACAGTTACTACTTTGTAAGAATTGGAAAGAATTACCCAGGGCAGAGCTTCCAATTGAAACCCTGTAATTATTAGACAACAAACACACAGACAGACAGACAGACAAACAAAAACCCTGAAGTACAAGAGACTGTCTCCTTCTGTCTCTATAACTTACACACACACACACACACACACACATTTCCGTCTCTTTCTCCACACCAAACTCTTTTTAATCACTTGATTTTTCAGTTTCTCACTTAGTGGAGCACCCCTTTTCTTTAGGATCAATCTCCTCCTAGGTTTCTTTTTATACCAAAGGGTTGGGGGGCAAGTGACACATGATCCAGGAGAAGGAGGCCAAAGCAATCAGGGTATTAAGGAACATCAGGAGAGAGAAATGAAATGCTGGTGGACACATTGAACAAATGCTCTGAAACAAGTGATATCCAAATTAACCTCTTAGTTTAGTTTTAAACCAAACGGTCAGCATAAATGCAGAGTTAGAGAGACAAAATGACCCTTAAAACAGATACGGGAAACCATACTGGAATTTGAAACAGGCTGGGAATTGTGAACAGCCTGGAGAGGCCATATTTTCCTTCCTTCAGGGGCAGTGGGAGAGACTTTGCACTGCCTGTTGTTATGTAAATTAGAACTGAGACCTGCCCCAAGCAAGCCCGGTTTAGTGTAAGCATCTTACTTCCCCGCCCTGATAACTGGCACCCCAGCCTGGCAGAAAACAAATTTTCCCTTGCAGACAAACTGGTAGGAACCCAAAGTGGCTGGAACCACGCCTCCCCCCCCCCCCAAAAAAAAAAAAAAAAAAAAAAAAAGAACACAATGGCACAGAGAAGGAATAGTACAAGTACCTGCTTTATCTAGGTTACTGGTCTGATAAAGTTGACACTTTGTTGGGGGTATTTCAATCTCACCTCGACCCCTGACCTGCCCCTCTCAAGAGTTTGTGAAAGATGCAAACTGATTTTTACATGTCTCTGTCAATTCCTACATCGTCTGGATGGATCCAACCGTGGCCTATCAGTCTGACTGAAATGAATCCTGGCAGTGGCCAGCATGCCTGACCTCCAGATTACTTTTTGTGGTGTTCGGAGAAGAGTTGTGGTGTGATTTCATGTTTTAGACTTTGTCGAGATTGGGTTTATGTTCCATTCTATGGTCAACTTTGGTAAACATTCCGTATTCACTTTAAAAGAAGGTCTGCTGGGGCTGGGGTTGTGGCTCAGTGGTAAAGCGCTCGCCTTGCATGTGTGAGGCCCTGGGTTCGATCCTCAGTACCACATAAAAATAAATAAATAAAACAAAGGTATTGTGTCCAACTACGACTGAAAAATCAATATTTATTAAAGAAAAAAAAAAAAGGAAGAAGGTCTGCTGTGCAGTGGTGGCCTTGCAGTGTTCTGAGCATGCCCATTAGGTGTGGGTTGTTCGTGATGTGCTTCTGCTGTCCTTTGTTACTGATTATTTATTTATGGCCTATGTCATCAGCTGCTAAGGGACGAGTGTTCTCGTCTCTTTGCCATAATTGATGTATCCATCTTTTCTTTTAATTCTCTCTGGTTTTCATGTAGGTATTTATTTATTTCTTTCTAAACATTTTTTTTTTTTAAGCTGTAGATGGACACAATGTCTTTATCTTTATTTATTTATTTATTTTTATGTGGTGCTGAGGATCGAACCCAGGGCCTCACGAATGCAAAGGCAAGCGCTCTACCGCTGAGCTACAATCCCAACCCTCATGTAGGTATTCTGAGGTTATTGAATGATTTGCACACTACCTTAAGATTGTTTAATGCTTCCTCAAAGATCTGACTGTTTATCAAGGTGCTACGTTCCTCCTACGCCTGGCAGTGATTGTCTTGTGTGTACCTTGAAGTCATACTGAAAATAAATAAGTGACTGAGTACAGTGGCCTATGCCTGTCATCCCAGATGCTTCTCTCTCTCTCTCTCTCTCTCTCTCTCTCTCTCTCTCTCTCTCTCTCTCAGCTGAGGCAGGAGGATCGAGAGTTTAAAGCCACCCTCAGCAAAAGTGAGACACTAAGCAACTCAGTGAGACCCTGTCTCTAAGTAACATACTAGATAGATAGGTAGGGCTAGGGGATGTGGCTCAGTAGTCAGTGAGTGCCCCTGAGTTCAATCCCTGTTTACAGGCCTCCTCCAATAAATAAACAAACAGATAGATAGATAGATAGATAGATAGATAAATAAATAAATATGTTTATTTTGTCTATTTAGGTGATGATGATGATGATGATGATGATGATGATGATGATGATGATTTTAATGTGGTGCTGGGATTGAACCCTGTGCCTCATGCGTACTTGGTAAGTGCTGTACCACTGAGCCACAACACCAGAATGACAACACCGTGAAGTGCTCTTGCTCAGACTGTGGTCTCCTGTGTGGCTGGGGAGGGCAGGGGTTGGGTCCATTTAGGGCTGACAGATATTGTTGCCCTGCTACGTCTTAGATGAAACAGTGCGTAATATGTGCACACAGATCAAAATGAAGGTAGAGATGGCAAGCTCTCTCCAGCTTTATTTATCCCAGAGCATGTGGTGTTTCAGTCTAGGGCAACAGACCATGCTTTTTAGCTAAGGCAGCCTCTCTTAGAGCCCTGTTGCAGCTTCTTATTACCAAGTGCCTAAATGTAAAATGTGGCTCTGTGATATGGATACATAAAAAATAAAAAATAAAAAAAGATAAAATGGCCAAACAGACAAAATAGAACTCCACAAGGAAGCATCCTTTTTCCTATTAGGATTAGTATTTTTTTTTTTTTTTTTTCCCCTCCTGTTTCGTAGTATGTTGTCGGTGGACAGCACACCTTCTTTCTATTTGTTCCTTTTTGTATGGCGTGCTAAGGCTCAAACTCTGTGCTAGGCCGGCCCTCTGCCACTGACCCAAAGATACAGACAGCCCCTAGACAAGAAAGGATTCTCAGAGGCTGGTCATCTTCCAATGTTTTTGTACAGAAAAAGGAGGAAACACAAAGCCCAAAGACCAGAAGATCAAATTCCCAAGCAACCGATTTCAAACTGATTTTTACATGTTTCTGTCAATTCCTACATCGTCTGGATAAATCCAAGCGTGGCCTATCGGTCTGCCTGTCTAATGGTGGCTTCACCGCGGTGGTGGTTTCGGTTTTGAACTCTCACACCGCCCGTGTCCCCCGCCGGATTCTCTAGGGGTGCTGGGCAGACTGCCGGCGCCTCCCGCTGCTGCGGGGGACCCTGGGGGAGGGGGGGGGAGGCGGCGGCTGGTGGCACGTGTCCGGGTGACTTTCTACGACCCCTGCGGAGCGGATCACGCTGACACCGACCGAGGTTCCGCGTCCCTTCAGCCTGATTTGGTTGACGGTTTTCGAGCTCCCCCTGGTGTCCGCTTTTATAGGAGAGGAGCGTCTTCATCCAATTCTGAGAAGTATCTGTTCACGTCCTTGGACCATGGATCCATTGGATTATTTGTTCGATTCTTTTTTTTTTTTTTTTTTTTTTGCTTTCTGTCCCGCCCCCACCCCCGTTGTTGTTGTTGTTGTTGTTGTTGTTGTTGTTGTTGTTTCGCTCTGGGGCAAGGGCCCAGGCTTTTTAGCCGAGGCAGCCGCTCTTAGAGCCCTGTTACAGCTTCTGATTACCAAGTGCCTAAAGGTAAAATTTGGCTCTGTGACCCAATGGAAAATGACTTCCCATTCGAGAATATGCTCATTTCTTAGGGAAAACAACAACAGCAGCAGCAACAGACACAGCACCCCCCCCCCCAAAAAAAAAAGATAAATAAAAACACAAATACAAATAAGAATTCATGGGCTGGAGATGTGGCTCAAGTGATGATAACACGCTCCCCTGGCATGCATGGGGCGCTGGGTTCGAGCCTCAGCACCACATAAAATAAAACAAAGATGTTGTGTTCACTGCATACTGAAAAATAAACATTAAAAAATATTCAAAATATTCTCTCTCTCTCTCTCTCTCTCTCTCTCTCTCTCTCTCTCTCTCTCCCCCCCCCCCCCCCCGCCTCTGCCCTCTGTCTTTATAAAAGAAAAATAAGTAAAAGTTAAAAAAGGGGCTGGGGATGTGGCTCAAGCGGCAGCGCGCTCGCCTGGCATGCGTGCGGTCGGGGTTCGGCCCTGAGCACCACGTAACGAAGATGTTGTGTCCGTCCACCGAAAACTAAAAAGTAAATATCAAAGTTCTCTCTCACTCTCTCTTAAAACAAAACAGAACAAACGAACAAACAAAAAGAAAGATAACGTGGCCAGACAGACAAAATGGAACTCCACAAGGAAAAATCCCTTTTTCCTATTATGATCGGTATTCTTTTTTTTTTTTCTTTTTTGGAGTAGTTGTAGGTGGACGTGCAGCACGCCTTCTTTCGACTTGTTCCTCCTTTTTGTATGCCGCGCTAAGGCTCAAACCCAGTGCCTCCTATGTGCTAGGCCGGCCCTCTGCCACTGAACCACAGACATAGAGGAGGAAGGATTCTCAGAGGCTGTTCATCTTCCCATTTTTTTTGGGGGGGGGGTACAGAAACAGGCGGGAACCCCAAGCCCAAAGACCGGCAGATCAAATTCCCAAGCAACCGATTTCGACGGGTTTTTACGTGTTTCTGTCCCTTCCTCCATTCTCTGGATGGATCCGACCGCGGCCTAGCAATCTGCCTGCCTAACAGTGGCTTCACCGTGGTGGTTTCGGTTTTGAAGTCCCACACCGCCCGTGTCCCCCGCCGGGTTCTCTAGGGGTGCTGGGCCCATCTGCCTGCGTCTCGCGCCCGCCGCTGTGGCGTGGCGACCCGGCTGGTGGGACGTGTCCGGGTGACTTTCTACGACCCCTGCGGAGGAGCGGATCCCGCTGACGCCCTCCGAGGTTCTACGACCCCTGCGGAGGAGCGGATCCCGCTGACGCCGACCGAGGTTCCTCGTCCCTTTCGCCCGATTTGGTTGACGGTTGTCGAGCTCCACCTGGTGGCCGCTTTTATGGGAGCGTCTTCTCATCGGAAGTCGCCAAGGCGTGATATTCGGCGGCGGTGGCCGAGACAGAGTTCCAGGAGCTGGGCGGCGCCGGCGGAACTGTCTCGGTCGCCCTGGGCTGGGCCGATGTGGCCCGTTGGCGGGATATTGGACCGGCGGGCTTAGTGTGTGTGTCGGTTGTCTTCTCTCCCTGCTCGGTCCGGGCCGCGGGCGCCTCGGGTGGCGGTCCGAGCGGCTCCTTCGGTGGCACGGGCTTCGCTTTGGCCCGGTCTGGGTCGGCCGCCGGGACTTCTGTCTTTTTTTTTTTTTTTTCTTTTTCTCCCGCTTCCTCTCCCTCTCTCTCGTGGGTTTTGGCCGCGAATGTGCTGGCCCGGCCTCGCCGCGTTCCCTCTTTGGGGGCCGCCGCCCGGGGCTTGTCCTGATGGCTATGCCCGGCGTCCTTCGGTGGTGGGTCGCCTTAGCGTGTTCCCCGCCCGCCCCCCGATCCCGCTCGCTGGGGATGGTGGTCCCCGCCTCTCGTCTGTGCCTTCGTCAACGAGGGTCGACCAGTTGTCCCTAGGGGCTCTGGATCTCGGTGATGGGCTCGATTTCGCGGTCCGCCGACCGTGACTCCCTTCGGGGAAGGCGGCAGTGGTGAGTGAACTGTTCCCCATTGCCCCGGTCGCGGTTGTCTTGGCCCGAGTTGGCCGTTTTCTGCCATCGGGTAGGTGCTGACACGGTGTCCTCTGGCCTGTGCCGCCAGAGGGAGGGAGCTTGGGCCTCCGGGTGCGTGCGGGGCTCTGGGCTGATGGGGTGGCCCGGACCCGTTCCCTCTGGAGCCGTCTGCCTCGGGCCTGCGTGCGACGGCTCTTTGGTGCGCCTGGAGTGCCCTCGCGGTGGTGCCACCTCCGGCCGGCCGGTCTCCTGGCGCCGGAGGGCGGTGGGGGAGGTGGCGGGTGGTCCTTTACCGCCCGTGCGCTCCCCGCTGCGGGCGCCGAGGGCGGTGTGACGACGACGCTCGCTTCCATGGCTCCGAGCCGCGTGTCAGGCGTTCCCCGTTCCGTGTCGTCGGCCGCTCTCCCTGGGGTGTGGGGCCGGCGAGGCCGTAGCAGGCTCCTCTTGAAGCGGTCCTCGCCGGGTCTCCCCCCGCTCCCCGGGTCTCTCCCGCCCACCCTGCTGATCGATGTGGTGACTTTGCGCTCTCCTGGGCCGGACCAAAGCCGCGCCAGGCGAGGGACGGACATTCATGGCGAATGGGCCAGCTCTTCTCGTCCTGCCCGCGGGCCCCTCGCCTTCCCTCCCCGCCCGTTCGCGGTGCGGGGAAGGGCGGGGGTGCGGAACCCGGCCTCGACCTCGCTCCCGGGGTCCTCTGACGTAGCGGGTGCTTCCCGCCCGCCGCCCGCTCTGGGCGGCCAAGGGCCGTGCGTGTGGCCCTCCCCGCGTCGGGGAGGGCTGCCGCCGTGCCGCGTCGGCGCGACGGCGCGCCTCTGCTTCGGTGCTCCTGGGGCGCTCCGGGTCGTTTCCTGAGGTGCCTGAGGCTGAGCCGGTGTGTGCTGTTCCCGGTCCCGGTGCCGCTGCCGCGGCCGGCCGCCGCCTCGCTGTCAGTCTCGCCCCGTCTGCGGGGGTTTCTGAGGCGAGTGCCTGAAGGGGAAGAACAGTTGTTGCTTCGCTCGGGGGATCGAGGCGGTAAGCTCGACAGCGTTGACCGTTCCCTCTCCGTGGGGGGCGGGTCGCGTTGTCGTCCCCAGCGCCGAGTGGCGCGGGGAGTGTTAGGCGAGCGGGCGCCCGTGCGCTCTTCCCTGCCTCCCTTGGGGGAAGGGAGATGCTGCCCGGGCGTGCGAGCGATTGTGGCGGGACGCCGAGCAGGGGCCGGTCCGGCCCCCGAGGCGATGGTCGCCTTGGGGTGTCCCCGGCCGCGAACGCTCCAGAAGCCTCGTGCTTGCCCATACCGCAGATCCCCCCTCGCTGTCTCGGCGGCCGGTCGGGAGAGGAGCCGGGCTGGGTGCGGCCCACCCTCAGTGAGGAACGTTTCTCTAGCGATCCGTGAAGGGCGTGCCTCGCGTGGGGTACCGGATTCCCCCATTGGCCGCCCCCCTGCCTTGTGCGCTACGCTACCGTCGGTGGTGTGTGTAGGCGAGAGTTCCCCCCTCCCCGCCGTCTGGGAGGGCAGGGGTCCGCCGGCCCCCCGC
>NW_027524375.1:192500-207500 GCF_052094955.1 Ictidomys tridecemlineatus
TTCCCCTGACCCCCTCATCCTATTACTCCTTTTCTCCTCCAATACACGCCCCGCCTCCCCCCCCCCCAGGTCCACCAGTGGTCTCAATGTGAATTCTGCCTGCATGACTTACTCGTTTGACTCGGTTCGGTGCGGGACTTGGACCACCGCTACTGGACATTCGACGCCGACGCATTGAGCTCTACCAACTGAGGTATATTCACAGCCCAGCCCTACATGATTGGTTTTCTTTTTTCCTTTATGGGGGGGGGGGGGCTTGTTTGATTGCCGCGCTGCTTTACATTTTTTTTTCTCTCTCCCCTCCCCTCCCCCCCCCCGCAGGTTGACCAGTTGGCCGGTGTGCCCCAGCACGACTGAGGTCTACCAGTTGTCCACTGGAGGGTGTTTCAAAATTTTTTTTTTTTCTTTATCTGGTACGTATCGAGGTCGACCATTTGTCTAACATAAGCGGACTGGGGGTTGGGGTCAAACTCTGTGTGCATTTATTCATTTATTTATTTATTTATTTATTTTTAAATTTTTTTTTTTATTGGTTGTTCACAACATTACAAAGCTCTTGACATATCATATTTCATACATTAGATTGAAGTGGGTTATGAACTCCCAATTTTACCCCAAATGCAGATTGCAGAATCACGTCGGTTATACATCCACAACTCTGTGTGCATTTATGCACGCCTTTTTTTTTCTTCCTTCCTTCCTTCCTTCCTTCCTTCCTTCCTTCCTTCCTTCCTTCCTTCCTTCTTGTTTTTTCTTTTCTTTTCTTTTTTTTTTTTTTTTTTTTTTGAGAGAGGAGGGGGGGAGAGAGAGAGAGAGAGAGAGAGAGAGAGAGAGAGAGAGAGAGAGAGAGAGAGAGAGAATTTTTAATATTTATTTTTTAGTTCTTGGCGGACACAACATCTTTGTATGTGGTGCTGAGGATCGAACCCGGGCGCACGCATGCCAGGCGAGCGCACTACTGCTTGAGCCGCATCCCCAGCCCTAAACTTATTTTTATTTATTTTAGTTTTATTTGGTGCGATCTACCAGCGCCCCATGCTACCAGTTGACCACACACCCAGCCCCTAAGTTTTACCCTTCCCCCCCCCCCTCTCTCTCTCTCTCTCTCTCTCTCTCTCTCTCTCTCTCTCTCTCTCTCTCTCCCTCCCTCCCTCCCTCCCTCCCCTCCCTCCCTCTCCCCCTCCCCCCTCCCCCTCCCCCTCCCTCTCCCTCTCCCTCTCCCCTCTTCCTGTTGCTGAAAGCTTGGCCCAATCCAATAAGGATGGCAAGGTCTTGAGACACAGGAAAAAAGGCTTATGGCAGCGCTGGCAAAGCAAAAAACATGGGGACTCTGGTCCCCAAAGGCTGTGACTCTGCACGTCAGCAACAACAGGAGGTTTCGTACAGGAGATTCAAAGGCCACCTTGCACTTCTTCCTGGCCGCGGTTGTGATTCGGCTTCTTACTTTTGAGAAGACTCATTTCTGACATCCTCTGGTCTCCAAAGTCTACATGACATTCTTGACTATGCTGGGCGTGGACTCAAGGACAGATAAGTCTGCCTAAAACAGGGAAGAAAGGTGATATGATTTCCCCTGGATTGAATCCAGAAGTCAACATCCTATCTCGGTCTGTGATAACACCTGTGGTGGTGTTATCCCTTCCCCTTCCCTCTCCTTTCTCTATTTGCTGGTTAAAGCTCGAGGTCTCTGGAGGTTGCCTGAGTTACTCCCAGGACCTCACCTTCTCTTGTGAGTAGCTGAGGGGGCGGTTGCTGGACGCTGTCTCACCATTCTGATCTTTCACTACTCTTACTGTTCTCTTCCAGGACTTTTGGATCGACTTCCTTCTTCCAAGGATGGTGGAATGATGACAAAGGTGATGGTATTGGAGATATGGAACTCTTTTTATTTGGGGGGGGGTGGGGGGGTTGTTTTTCCTCCTGGATGGCTGTCAAACCTGCGGCAGCACACACATCGGTCCATCTCGAAGTGGAGAATCTCTAAAGGATCTTCAGGGAAAGCGTGGACAAGGAGGATTCAGTCCCGGGAGACTCTTGACAGGAGATGGGAAATCCCCGCCCTCCCCCCCCCCATTTCTTCTGGAAAATACCTAATACCAATAAAGGCAGGACAAAATGCAGCACAGGCTGGATGGCTGGCTGGCTGAGGTTTATATAGCGCCGAGTAGGTCTACAGGTAAAATTGGATCCCAGAGCAACTGTGCAGTGACTCAGGGTCCTTCCCTTTCCCAGCCGTCCGTCCCCTAAGGCTTTCTCAGTTGGCTAATCCTCCACACTTAGGAGTGGTGAAGGTGGGACACACGTTTTAGGCTTGCTTGGCTTCTTCAGTCGGATCTCATCTTGCCACCGGGTCAGAAACACAAGCATATACACGTGGATGTTTCCACCCTGTGGAACTGGGGAGTTCACAGTGAGTGGTCTGCGGTCTCAAAAGGGCAGCCCCGTTGGTTGCAGTCACCGAACGCTAGGTGGCGCAAAGCTACCGTCATTTTGGAAGGCCTGCCTGAGTTCCATTTCCAGTTTCGATATAATCTATCTACATGTATAGACATAGATAGACAGACAGACTTAGATATCGATATCCATATACAGATCACTAAGCTGCAAGCCGCCGCGTCATGTCTTCCTCTCTTCCCTCAGCCTATTGAGTCCCTGGAGAGACAGATGGGCAAGGGCCTCAGTGCCCGCTCTGTTGTTCCCCCGGCGGGGCCCCCCCCCCCCCGCCCCATACAGTAAAGTCCGGGAAGCACTGGGCGGTGGGGGGGACATACCGCTTTCACCCCTGGAACTCTTTTTTTTTTTTTGGGGGGGGGGGGGGTTGGTCGTTTTTCCTCCTTTAGCCTTTAAGATGTCCCACCTAGGAGATAGCTTCTGTGCCTCTGCCCGACCCTTGGAATTTGAACTATAATCCACACTTCCCCCATCCCACTAACTCCAATTCCCCAGCAGTAGTTCGCTCCCAAGGCTGTCACCACTAGAGGTCCATGGTAAACACCTTCCCCCACCCCTGAGAGCTATGAGGGAGGGCCTGGATGAGTTTAAGAGAGAAATAAACCAAAACAAAACAGTGATGTTTCCCCATTTCTCTCTGTGTGTGTGTGTGTGTGTGTGTGTGTGTGTGTGTGTGTGTGTGTCTCCAGTGTGTACCTGTCTGCTGCGCACCAAACCCAAGCAGGATGGATTTGGGCCTGGGGGAAGGAGAGGGAGGCCCTTCCTGGGTTTACTTTCTGGGGAAGAAGAGACAAAGGAAAAAAGGTGAGGGTGTTGCCCAGCCATCCAGACCGTTTGTGGACCAATGCCCAAGGCCCTGCCCTGGGTTTCTTCCCCAGGCTAGCATCACAAAAGAAACAAAAGTAGTGAACAAAGAGAGACTCAAACAACCCAAACAGGCAAGGAAATCTCATCGCAAAGTGCCCACCGGGAAAGGGGAAAAAAAAGAAAAAAGGAAAAAAAAAAAGAAAAAAAATCATCAAGATGCCTCCCGTGCTGTGCTGGACAGCGTTAGAGCTCGCCTAGCATATTCGAGGCCCTGGGTTGGATCCTCAGCTCCAGATAAAAAGAAATTAATAACACAAACACATTCTTTCCAACTAGGCCAAATAAATAAATAAAAGAAATCAAGACACTAGAAGAGACCTTGCCCACACAGAGAAAGGGCGGGGTGGGGGGTTGGGGGGAGATCCACATGGAAATCACTCTACCCTTGGCATTCCAATAGCCGAATACATCTCCCCATACTCATGTCAGGGTTTCCTTGGTGGGGATGGAACCAGAAACCAGCCCCTCACGCAGGCTCATCCTGGACCCTGGAACTGGGGACTGAACACAGACACAGTTTACCACTGAGCTAAACCAACATCCCCTTTTTATAAAGATATTTTTATACATTTTTGGTAAATCCATTGATTTATGAGTTGAACCCAGAAGCACTCACTTGACCAGTGACTGAGCCACATCCTCATATTCAATTTATCTATCTATCTATCTATCTATCTATCTATCTATCATCTATCTATCTATCTATCTATCTATCTATCTATTCGTTTGTTTTCTTGCTTGCTTTCTTGCTTGCTTGCTTGCTTGCTTGCTTGCTTGCTTGCTTGCTTGCTCGCTCGCTCGCTCGCTCGCTCGCTCGTTCGTTCTAGTTAAAGCTTGGTCCCCGGGGTTTCAAAAACTGACTTCCAGACCACTCACGTATAAAGGAATCAAGCCTTTATTAAAGCACAACTAGCGGCGACTGACCAGAAGAACATACAGCTGTTCCCCTGACCAGCCTCAAACAATTGCAAGGGTGCTCCTTATAAGCCTGAAACCTGCAAAAGGGACGTTTTGGGGGGAGGGGGCGTCTAGCTAATGCAAACAAGCCAAGTTCCAGAAGCTGGAGAGTGAAGTCAGGCGGAGGGACGCTCAGCCAATCACAATCAGCCTAGCCACTCCAGTGACAGAAGCGTAGCCCCGTTATGGGCTAGTTACAGAAACAACGTCCCATGTCCTTCCTTAAAGGTTTCTATAGCAAAAGGCAAAGAACATCTTGCCCCAGTCATGACCCTTCTACTTGGCCTGGTTGTTTTACAGAATGGAGACGTAAAACAAAACGGAATCCCATTTGCTTTTACTATCACCAATTTTCTTTTGGAGACAGGGGTCTCGCGAGGTTACTTTCGCTATGAGCTTACAATCCTTCTCTGAACCTCCTCCTGATCCCCTTGGGGGGGGGGGGGACAGACACAATATCTTTACCTTATCGGCTTGTTTGTCCCTTTGTTTTTGGTTCTGTGGTGCTCAGGATCAGGATCGAATCCACCGCTCCACACGTCCCAGGACAGTGCTCTACTACCGAGCTAAAACCCTAGCCCAAGCTTTGCATTCTAGAATGCATACATTTCCTTCTTCGCTGAAGGAACACAGACACATTTATTGTACAACAAGCCCAGACATCTTCACATCACAGTTGCCTAGAAGTCCTACATACGTTCGTTGACCTTTGACTTTGGAAGCCACGCTCAGAATCTATGACTCTGGCCAGATAACTGCCGCGATGTGGTTTTTGCTCACCAACAGTTGGACCTAGGTGAACAGCTTGGACTCAAGTGGACAAATACTCTTATGCATTCAGGCAACAGTGCCACTCACCTGGTACAGGAGTGTTCTTTCAACAAACGATCACAAAACAAACCCTTACTTATTCAATCAAAACTAACAGATGTGAAAACTGGTCATTAATGGCACAGATCTTTTTATTTATTTTTTATTTTTTTGAGAGAGTGAGAGAGAGAGAGAGAGAGAGAGAGAGAGAGAGAGAGTTTTTAAATATCTAGTTAGTTAGTTAGTTAGTTAGTTAGTTTTCGGCGGACACAACATCTTTGTTTGTATGTGGTGCTGAGGATCGAACCCGGGCCGCACGCATGCCAGGCCAGCGTGCTACCTACCGCTTGAGCCACATCCCCAGCCCCAAGCACAGATCTTTTTTCTTTTCTTTTCTTTTTTTTTAATCTGAATGTTACACCGAATTCAAGTGGTAGAACTTCCACATGTGTCACTGACTGCGGGATAAGTTTAGAGCTTCGGTACAATACACGTTCTAATAAAAAGGGCACTACTCTCGTGTAGTGTAGGAAACCTATATGTCTTTAAGTGTACCGACTTTTGAATAATAAAAAAATCTCTCACACACAGCATACTACTCTAGTCCCCAGATGTGCACACATCCCCAGTGGCAGAGATGGAGATGTGGGGTGATTCAGGAGAATCACAAGACTAAGCCCAGCCTCAGCAACTTACGGAGCCCTGCGGTAACGAGAGAGAGAGAGAGAGAGAGAGAGAGAGAGAGAGAGAGAGAGAGAGAGAGAGAGAGAGAGAGAGAGGGGGGGGGAGGTGTGTAGGTGTTGGGGGGTGTTGCCCAGAGGCAAAGCATCTCAGAAGGAAGAGGGGGAATTTATTATAATAAGAAAACATAAGAACTAAACCTTTACAGCAGCAAAACTCTGATGACTCTGCTGACACTCTGTTGTTTTAACGCATCCGAGGCCTGGCAAGGTTATCAAACAGAAAAAGTGATTTTCTGGATGGAAATTCTAAATATTTGTTAGCCAATGGGCAGATAACCCACCCTGAAAGTCAATGTAGCTTCACCTGTGATGACGGAGGGGGGGGGAAGGGAAAAGAGAAAGGAAAAAGGATATGGGTTTTGACATGAGCCTCAGTGGCTGAGCAGTGAGACTTATACTCAAAGCATATAAAGTGGACCCCTGTTACATTTTCTGACCCCCACCACCACCACCTCCCCCCACCCCTTTTCCTCGATTCGACAGTTGGGAGAAAATTTTTTTAAAAAGACAAAAAAGGACAAACAACAGCAGCAACAACCGCAGCAGAAACAACAACCACCTTACCGAATTTCTGAATTTACATGAGTGAATTACTCTTCTTGATTCTCAGTCACATAGTTGATACTTTTCATGGTTTTTGGTTTGTTTGTTTGTATGTAATTCAAAAAAAAAATCAGAAGAAATTATTGGTATTCATTGCATACAGAGTGACCCATGTTAGCTTATCTCTCAGTTGCAAAGAAGGGGGGGGGCGCAAGGGGGAAGGGGTTGGTGTTGGTGATGGTGGCAAAAAGCAACCTGGAACCTGCTTTACCTAGGCTACTGGTTTGATCAAGTCTTCCTTGCATGGATGTGTTGTAGGGACAAATGAGGCAAGGCACCGACCGAACAGAGCAGGAAATGGGGTTTTATTTGGCCGCTGCCAGGTTCAGAGGACACGGCTTTTGCTGTCATGAATGAATCAATCCCCTGAACCCCGAGTTCAGGTAGTTTCAGAGTTTTATACCGAGCACGTAAGGGGAGGGGCTCAGAAATTCACGGTCTGCAGAAGTTCACATAAAAGCAGCTTTTTCCTCTCACTGTTCTGGGCATGTGAACCCTTCGAGGACAACACCTGAGAAGGGGAGAGCTTCTTCCCCCCTGTCTAGTCTCTCCCTGCCAGCTGTAACCATGGAGTCCAGTCGGTAACTTCTCGTATCTTAACAATGTAGACCTCTGGGTGAAGCCCAGCTCAAGGCCAGAGGCCTTGTTTGCACATTTCTTCAAAGTACTGTTCTGGATATGTTTGTGAAAAACTAGTAAGGGGGTTTCCAGCACCTGGAGTGCTGGTGTCTTCTCGGCCAGTGGCCAAGTAAACAGGGCGACACGAAAATAGGAAGTTTATCCACCTCGAATTCTTTTGCAGAGACTCCCTTGCTGACAGACCTAAAACCAGTCTGGGTGAAGATTTCTGAAGAGGCCCAGTTAAGACTTTTCAGTGGAGAGAGGGGGTGCCACTTCAGATGATGAATCGCAAAGACACCTTGAACTCACCCAAACATATCACATATTTTAAGATTCTACTCATTCAGGGCAGAGAGTAAGCAGTTTTACCTAACAATGGTTTGGTTTCAAAAGGCTTTTTTTTTTTTTTTTTTTTTTTTTATCTAATCCCCTGCTTTTCCCTTAGAGCTCTTCTCTTTTCTCTTAGAAAACTCTACTCTTAGTCAGAGGTCCAAATCTCCATTCAAATGACACAGGGGGGGGGGGGGAGAAAAGAAAAAAAAAAAAAATCTCTCAAGCACTTGGACCCCTCCTGCCCCAAACGGAAAAAAAGTTCCGGGTGATCAATGAATTTAAAAAGCAGGAAAAATGAATCATTAGCAGAAATGAACATAACCACAGTTACTACTTTGTAAGAATTGGAAAGAATTACCCAGGGCAGAGCTTCCAATTGAAACCCTGTAATTATTAGACAACAAACACACAGACAGACAGACAGACAAACAAAAACCCTGAAGTACAAGAGACTGTCTCCTTCTGTCTCTATAACTTACACACACACACACACACACACACATTTCCGTCTCTTTCTCCACACCAAACTCTTTTTAATCACTTGATTTTTCAGTTTCTCACTTAGTGGAGCACCCCTTTTCTTTAGGATCAATCTCCTCCTAGGTTTCTTTTTATACCAAAGGGTTGGGGGGCAAGTGACACATGATCCAGGAGAAGGAGGCCAAAGCAATCAGGGTATTAAGGAACATCAGGAGAGAGAAATGAAATGCTGGTGGACACATTGAACAAATGCTCTGAAACAAGTGATATCCAAATTAACCTCTTAGTTTAGTTTTAAACCAAACGGTCAGCATAAATGCAGAGTTAGAGAGACAAAATGACCCTTAAAACAGATACGGGAAACCATACTGGAATTTGAAACAGGCTGGGAATTGTGAACAGCCTGGAGAGGCCATATTTTCCTTCCTTCAGGGGCAGTGGGAGAGACTTTGCACTGCCTGTTGTTATGTAAATTAGAACTGAGACCTGCCCCAAGCAAGCCCGGTTTAGTGTAAGCATCTTACTTCCCCGCCCTGATAACTGGCACCCCAGCCTGGCAGAAAACAAATTTTCCCTTGCAGACAAACTGGTAGGAACCCAAAGTGGCTGGAACCACGCCTCCCCCCCCCCCCAAAAAAAAAAAAAAAAAAAAAAAAAGAACACAATGGCACAGAGAAGGAATAGTACAAGTACCTGCTTTATCTAGGTTACTGGTCTGATAAAGTTGACACTTTGTTGGGGGTATTTCAATCTCACCTCGACCCCTGACCTGCCCCTCTCAAGAGTTTGTGAAAGATGCAAACTGATTTTTACATGTCTCTGTCAATTCCTACATCGTCTGGATGGATCCAACCGTGGCCTATCAGTCTGACTGAAATGAATCCTGGCAGTGGCCAGCATGCCTGACCTCCAGATTACTTTTTGTGGTGTTCGGAGAAGAGTTGTGGTGTGATTTCATGTTTTAGACTTTGTCGAGATTGGGTTTATGTTCCATTCTATGGTCAACTTTGGTAAACATTCCGTATTCACTTTAAAAGAAGGTCTGCTGGGGCTGGGGTTGTGGCTCAGTGGTAAAGCGCTCGCCTTGCATGTGTGAGGCCCTGGGTTCGATCCTCAGTACCACATAAAAATAAATAAATAAAACAAAGGTATTGTGTCCAACTACGACTGAAAAATCAATATTTATTAAAGAAAAAAAAAAAAGGAAGAAGGTCTGCTGTGCAGTGGTGGCCTTGCAGTGTTCTGAGCATGCCCATTAGGTGTGGGTTGTTCGTGATGTGCTTCTGCTGTCCTTTGTTACTGATTATTTATTTATGGCCTATGTCATCAGCTGCTAAGGGACGAGTGTTCTCGTCTCTTTGCCATAATTGATGTATCCATCTTTTCTTTTAATTCTCTCTGGTTTTCATGTAGGTATTTATTTATTTCTTTCTAAACATTTTTTTTTTTTAAGCTGTAGATGGACACAATGTCTTTATCTTTATTTATTTATTTATTTTTATGTGGTGCTGAGGATCGAACCCAGGGCCTCACGAATGCAAAGGCAAGCGCTCTACCGCTGAGCTACAATCCCAACCCTCATGTAGGTATTCTGAGGTTATTGAATGATTTGCACACTACCTTAAGATTGTTTAATGCTTCCTCAAAGATCTGACTGTTTATCAAGGTGCTACGTTCCTCCTACGCCTGGCAGTGATTGTCTTGTGTGTACCTTGAAGTCATACTGAAAATAAATAAGTGACTGAGTACAGTGGCCTATGCCTGTCATCCCAGATGCTTCTCTCTCTCTCTCTCTCTCTCTCTCTCTCTCTCTCTCTCTCTCTCTCTCAGCTGAGGCAGGAGGATCGAGAGTTTAAAGCCACCCTCAGCAAAAGTGAGACACTAAGCAACTCAGTGAGACCCTGTCTCTAAGTAACATACTAGATAGATAGGTAGGGCTAGGGGATGTGGCTCAGTAGTCAGTGAGTGCCCCTGAGTTCAATCCCTGTTTACAGGCCTCCTCCAATAAATAAACAAACAGATAGATAGATAGATAGATAGATAGATAAATAAATAAATATGTTTATTTTGTCTATTTAGGTGATGATGATGATGATGATGATGATGATGATGATGATGATGATTTTAATGTGGTGCTGGGATTGAACCCTGTGCCTCATGCGTACTTGGTAAGTGCTGTACCACTGAGCCACAACACCAGAATGACAACACCGTGAAGTGCTCTTGCTCAGACTGTGGTCTCCTGTGTGGCTGGGGAGGGCAGGGGTTGGGTCCATTTAGGGCTGACAGATATTGTTGCCCTGCTACGTCTTAGATGAAACAGTGCGTAATATGTGCACACAGATCAAAATGAAGGTAGAGATGGCAAGCTCTCTCCAGCTTTATTTATCCCAGAGCATGTGGTGTTTCAGTCTAGGGCAACAGACCATGCTTTTTAGCTAAGGCAGCCTCTCTTAGAGCCCTGTTGCAGCTTCTTATTACCAAGTGCCTAAATGTAAAATGTGGCTCTGTGATATGGATACATAAAAAATAAAAAATAAAAAAAGATAAAATGGCCAAACAGACAAAATAGAACTCCACAAGGAAGCATCCTTTTTCCTATTAGGATTAGTATTTTTTTTTTTTTTTTTTCCCCTCCTGTTTCGTAGTATGTTGTCGGTGGACAGCACACCTTCTTTCTATTTGTTCCTTTTTGTATGGCGTGCTAAGGCTCAAACTCTGTGCTAGGCCGGCCCTCTGCCACTGACCCAAAGATACAGACAGCCCCTAGACAAGAAAGGATTCTCAGAGGCTGGTCATCTTCCAATGTTTTTGTACAGAAAAAGGAGGAAACACAAAGCCCAAAGACCAGAAGATCAAATTCCCAAGCAACCGATTTCAAACTGATTTTTACATGTTTCTGTCAATTCCTACATCGTCTGGATAAATCCAAGCGTGGCCTATCGGTCTGCCTGTCTAATGGTGGCTTCACCGCGGTGGTGGTTTCGGTTTTGAACTCTCACACCGCCCGTGTCCCCCGCCGGATTCTCTAGGGGTGCTGGGCAGACTGCCGGCGCCTCCCGCTGCTGCGGGGGACCCTGGGGGAGGGGGGGGGAGGCGGCGGCTGGTGGCACGTGTCCGGGTGACTTTCTACGACCCCTGCGGAGCGGATCACGCTGACACCGACCGAGGTTCCGCGTCCCTTCAGCCTGATTTGGTTGACGGTTTTCGAGCTCCCCCTGGTGTCCGCTTTTATAGGAGAGGAGCGTCTTCATCCAATTCTGAGAAGTATCTGTTCACGTCCTTGGACCATGGATCCATTGGATTATTTGTTCGATTCTTTTTTTTTTTTTTTTTTTTTTGCTTTCTGTCCCGCCCCCACCCCCGTTGTTGTTGTTGTTGTTGTTGTTGTTGTTGTTGTTGTTTCGCTCTGGGGCAAGGGCCCAGGCTTTTTAGCCGAGGCAGCCGCTCTTAGAGCCCTGTTACAGCTTCTGATTACCAAGTGCCTAAAGGTAAAATTTGGCTCTGTGACCCAATGGAAAATGACTTCCCATTCGAGAATATGCTCATTTCTTAGGGAAAACAACAACAGCAGCAGCAACAGACACAGCACCCCCCCCCCCAAAAAAAAAAGATAAATAAAAACACAAATACAAATAAGAATTCATGGGCTGGAGATGTGGCTCAAGTGATGATAACACGCTCCCCTGGCATGCATGGGGCGCTGGGTTCGAGCCTCAGCACCACATAAAATAAAACAAAGATGTTGTGTTCACTGCATACTGAAAAATAAACATTAAAAAATATTCAAAATATTCTCTCTCTCTCTCTCTCTCTCTCTCTCTCTCTCTCTCTCTCTCTCCCCCCCCCCCCCCCCGCCTCTGCCCTCTGTCTTTATAAAAGAAAAATAAGTAAAAGTTAAAAAAGGGGCTGGGGATGTGGCTCAAGCGGCAGCGCGCTCGCCTGGCATGCGTGCGGTCGGGGTTCGGCCCTGAGCACCACGTAACGAAGATGTTGTGTCCGTCCACCGAAAACTAAAAAGTAAATATCAAAGTTCTCTCTCACTCTCTCTTAAAACAAAACAGAACAAACGAACAAACAAAAAGAAAGATAACGTGGCCAGACAGACAAAATGGAACTCCACAAGGAAAAATCCCTTTTTCCTATTATGATCGGTATTCTTTTTTTTTTTTCTTTTTTGGAGTAGTTGTAGGTGGACGTGCAGCACGCCTTCTTTCGACTTGTTCCTCCTTTTTGTATGCCGCGCTAAGGCTCAAACCCAGTGCCTCCTATGTGCTAGGCCGGCCCTCTGCCACTGAACCACAGACATAGAGGAGGAAGGATTCTCAGAGGCTGTTCATCTTCCCATTTTTTTTGGGGGGGGGGTACAGAAACAGGCGGGAACCCCAAGCCCAAAGACCGGCAGATCAAATTCCCAAGCAACCGATTTCGACGGGTTTTTACGTGTTTCTGTCCCTTCCTCCATTCTCTGGATGGATCCGACCGCGGCCTAGCAATCTGCCTGCCTAACAGTGGCTTCACCGTGGTGGTTTCGGTTTTGAAGTCCCACACCGCCCGTGTCCCCCGCCGGGTTCTCTAGGGGTGCTGGGCCCATCTGCCTGCGTCTCGCGCCCGCCGCTGTGGCGTGGCGACCCGGCTGGTGGGACGTGTCCGGGTGACTTTCTACGACCCCTGCGGAGGAGCGGATCCCGCTGACGCCCTCCGAGGTTCTACGACCCCTGCGGAGGAGCGGATCCCGCTGACGCCGACCGAGGTTCCTCGTCCCTTTCGCCCGATTTGGTTGACGGTTGTCGAGCTCCACCTGGTGGCCGCTTTTATGGGAGCGTCTTCTCATCGGAAGTCGCCAAGGCGTGATATTCGGCGGCGGTGGCCGAGACAGAGTTCCAGGAGCTGGGCGGCGCCGGCGGAACTGTCTCGGTCGCCCTGGGCTGGGCCGATGTGGCCCGTTGGCGGGATATTGGACCGGCGGGCTTAGTGTGTGTGTCGGTTGTCTTCTCTCCCTGCTCGGTCCGGGCCGCGGGCGCCTCGGGTGGCGGTCCGAGCGGCTCCTTCGGTGGCACGGGCTTCGCTTTGGCCCGGTCTGGGTCGGCCGCCGGGACTTCTGTCTTTTTTTTTTTTTTTTCTTTTTCTCCCGCTTCCTCTCCCTCTCTCTCGTGGGTTTTGGCCGCGAATGTGCTGGCCCGGCCTCGCCGCGTTCCCTCTTTGGGGGCCGCCGCCCGGGGCTTGTCCTGATGGCTATGCCCGGCGTCCTTCGGTGGTGGGTCGCCTTAGCGTGTTCCCCGCCCGCCCCCCGATCCCGCTCGCTGGGGATGGTGGTCCCCGCCTCTCGTCTGTGCCTTCGTCAACGAGGGTCGACCAGTTGTCCCTAGGGGCTCTGGATCTCGGTGATGGGCTCGATTTCGCGGTCCGCCGACCGTGACTCCCTTCGGGGAAGGCGGCAGTGGTGAGTGAACTGTTCCCCATTGCCCCGGTCGCGGTTGTCTTGGCCCGAGTTGGCCGTTTTCTGCCATCGGGTAGGTGCTGACACGGTGTCCTCTGGCCTGTGCCGCCAGAGGGAGGGAGCTTGGGCCTCCGGGTGCGTGCGGGGCTCTGGGCTGATGGGGTGGCCCGGACCCGTTCCCTCTGGAGCCGTCTGCCTCGGGCCTGCGTGCGACGGCTCTTTGGTGCGCCTGGAGTGCCCTCGCGGTGGTGCCACCTCCGGCCGGCCGGTCTCCTGGCGCCGGAGGGCGGTGGGGGAGGTGGCGGGTGGTCCTTTACCGCCCGTGCGCTCCCCGCTGCGGGCGCCGAGGGCGGTGTGACGACGACGCTCGCTTCCATGGCTCCGAGCCGCGTGTCAGGCGTTCCCCGTTCCGTGTCGTCGGCCGCTCTCCCTGGGGTGTGGGGCCGGCGAGGCCGTAGCAGGCTCCTCTTGAAGCGGTCCTCGCCGGGTCTCCCCCCGCTCCCCGGGTCTCTCCCGCCCACCCTGCTGATCGATGTGGTGACTTTGCGCTCTCCTGGGCCGGACCAAAGCCGCGCCAGGCGAGGGACGGACATTCATGGCGAATGGGCCAGCTCTTCTCGTCCTGCCCGCGGGCCCCTCGCCTTCCCTCCCCGCCCGTTCGCGGTGCGGGGAAGGGCGGGGGTGCGGAACCCGGCCTCGACCTCGCTCCCGGGGTCCTCTGACGTAGCGGGTGCTTCCCGCCCGCCGCCCGCTCTGGGCGGCCAAGGGCCGTGCGTGTGGCCCTCCCCGCGTCGGGGAGGGCTGCCGCCGTGCCGCGTCGGCGCGACGGCGCGCCTCTGCTTCGGTGCTCCTGGGGCGCTCCGGGTCGTTTCCTGAGGTGCCTGAGGCTGAGCCGGTGTGTGCTGTTCCCGGTCCCGGTGCCGCTGCCGCGGCCGGCCGCCGCCTCGCTGTCAGTCTCGCCCCGTCTGCGGGGGTTTCTGAGGCGAGTGCCTGAAGGGGAAGAACAGTTGTTGCTTCGCTCGGGGGATCGAGGCGGTAAGCTCGACAGCGTTGACCGTTCCCTCTCCGTGGGGGGCGGGTCGCGTTGTCGTCCCCAGCGCCGAGTGGCGCGGGGAGTGTTAGGCGAGCGGGCGCCCGTGCGCTCTTCCCTGCCTCCCTTGGGGGAAGGGAGATGCTGCCCGGGCGTGCGAGCGATTGTGGCGGGACGCCGAGCAGGGGCCGGTCCGGCCCCCGAGGCGATGGTCGCCTTGGGGTGTCCCCGGCCGCGAACGCTCCAGAAGCCTCGTGCTTGCCCATACCGCAGATCCCCCCTCGCTGTCTCGGCGGCCGGTCGGGAGAGGAGCCGGGCTGGGTGCGGCCCACCCTCAGTGAGGAACGTTTCTCTAGCGATCCGTGAAGGGCGTGCCTCGCGTGGGGTACCGGATTCCCCCGTTGGCCGCCCCCTGCCTTGTGCGCTACGCTACCGTCGGTGGTGTGTGTAGGCGAGAGTTCCCCCCTCCCCGCCGTCTGGGAGGGCAGGGGTCCGCCGGCCCCCCGCGGGTGGGGGCCGAGCGCTTGCTCTTTGTGCCTACCGCGGCCCGCGCCTCCCCCCTTCGAGTCGGGGGAGGGTTCCCGCTGGGCCTGGCCGGGCCTCCTGGCGCATGTTGGGCCGCTGGTGCCGCGTGTGCGTGCGCGCGGTGGCGGCGGGGCTCTGTT